>NW_009222888.1:0-19907 GCF_000690835.1 Fulmarus glacialis | reverse complement strand
TCGTGTCCGTGTTACCACAGGCTTACTGTGTCTCAGCCTTTCCAAATGTTTCTCCTTTTCTAACACTTTTCTGTAACTTCCACCTTGCTGTTGCTCCCTTGCCTCTTCAGGCAGCTCCTGGTTCTATAGGGACCAGGACAAACATGACACAAACTGAACATTCCATGTGATTCAGTGTCCATCGCGTTTTGCTTGTTCTGACTACTTTTCTGATGTTTGAATGGTCCTTCTTTTTTTTTTTTTTTTTTTTTTCTTTTTCCTGAGGTCTCCTATTAAGAATGAGTCCTGAATGCCATTGTTCCTGTAAAAGCTGGGTCTTCTGTTACTGACTTCAGCTGGGTTAGTCACTAAGCAGGTCCCTGATCACATTCATGTCTAGGAGAACATTTTTTTCTTTGGAAACAAGAGTCCTTGAATAGGGTAAAAAACCCCCACAACAACAAACCAACAGATGGACTGCTTGAACTACCTGCCTCAGCAAGTATCCTGTCAGGATTGGTGCTCTGTAGATAGCCCTGCGTTTTTGTCCAAGGCACATCAGAAAGTGGGAGGTTTCGTAGGATGGCTGGGTTTTTTTTGTCTGCGTCAAATGCTGCAAATGTGAGCTCTGTTAACTCTTTCCATTTAAACAGATTTTTTTTTTTTTTGCAGTGCTTTCCAGTTTACAGCTTATAGACTGTATATGCTTTCCAAATTTTTTTTTTCCATGCAAATAACAACTTTATTTTCCCTTCTGCTTCTTGAAGATAGAGTAAATTCTGTTGGTATGCCCTTGGTTTATGCCTCCCAGTGATCCAGCGAAACAGTACCTGGTTTCGTGTCTAGCAGCAATGCTGCCCTGGGGAGCAGGGACTGCAGGCTGCTTCTGTGGTAAGGGAGATGGGGGCTTCTGAAGAGGAGAAGACCTTGTGGAGAAGATGCTCTAAAGCAGTAGAGGTTGAACACTTAATATCCAAGCTAATTGATCCATTGTTTCTTTAAAATCACCAGAAGTGCTTAAAATAATTTACTGCTTCTTCCTGTACCTTATTATTTGTGCTCAGGAGGTACTACCAGTATGTTTGTGTTTGTAGACCCTGGTAAATAAAAAGTCTTTGTGGTTCATCTGTGTTCCAGTGGCTCCTTAAGTGTGACCTGACAGGCAGGGAAAAATGATTTGCAGTGACTTTGCAGAACTACAAGAAATAAAAAGTTGACAGTAAGTGTTGGTGGTGGTCTGAGAAATTTTGAGGGATGGCAGTGGTCTTGGCTCCAAAATCTCCTGAGTCCATCTGCTGCCTGTGTGGATTTTCATTCTTCTTCAGTACTGCATGCTTTTGAGAAACGGGATCAGCAAAGCCCGGATCTAGATCTATTTTTGGTAGCTGCAATACAAAAAAATTCCATTGTGTGTAGTAGAGCTATCTTCCTTACTTGTTTTTTCTTTGAAAAAGAAAAGCAAATGCAATGCAGTTTGGCTGCAGGGAATTATATGACTCATTTAGTAAATACTGAATACAAAGAAAAATAGTGTTTCTATTGTATTGCAGTTTTCTGCTGTATGCTTCTGTTGTCTCAAATTTTAATAGGGAAATTATCCAAGTAGCCTAGATGTTGTTCTGAAAGATAACTAAGTTATATGCTACAAAATCTAGGTGTTCCCATTAAATTAAAATTTCTTTCCATTTGTGTTCAAGTATTTGTTTAAAGAATACATGTTGAATTTTACTTCATTTCTACTGCAATAAAAGGTGACTACTCTGTCAAATGGGAATGAAGTTTGAAATATAAAGAGCTGTTGAAATGATAGGCAATGTCTACAGGGTTAAAATTGAAATTTTAGCTGGCAAAACAGCCAGTTATCTGTGTGCTATGAATAATTTGAACATAAAGACAAACTCAAATAGTAAAGGGGAGTCAGTTCCACCATCAAACAGAGAAGGACTGGTGGGAGATGTGGTGGTCGGAGGCCGTCTTGGGCTTAGCAACCATGAAATGATAGAATTCTCAATTCTTGGTGATATAAGGAGGAGGGTCAGCAAAACTGCTGCCATGGACTTCTGGAGGGCAGACTTTGGCCTGCTCAGGACACTGGTTGAGAGAGTCCCTTGGGAGACAGTCCTGAAGGGCAAAGGGGTCCAGGAAGGCTGGACGTTCTTCAAGAAGGAAGTCTTAAAGGTGCAGGAGCAGGCTGTCCCCATGTGCCTTAAGGAGAACGGGTGGGGAAGACGACCGGCCTGGCTGAACGGGGAGCTCTTGCCTGGAGAAGAGGAGGCTGAGGGGAGACCTTATTGCACTTTACAAGTACCTGAAAGGAGGTTGTAATGAGGTGGGTGTTGGTCTCTTCTCCCAAGTAGCAAGCAACAGGACAAGAAGAAATGGCCTCAAGTTGCACCGGCGGAGGTTTAGATTGGTTATTTGGAATCTTGTCTTCACTGAAAGGGTTGTCAAGCATTGGAATAGGCTGCCCAGGGAAGTGGTTGAGTCACCATTCCTGGAAGTATCTAAAAGACGTGTAGGTGTGGCACTTAGGGACATGGTTTAGTGGGCATGGAGGTGTTGGGTTGACGGTTGGACTTGATCTTAGAGGTCTTTTCCAACCTTAATGATTCTAAGATTCTATGATTAAAAAAAAAAAACCCTCACCTTTTTTAATACTCTTTAGTACTTTTTAAAATTTTTGTTTGTTTGTTTGTTTAATCTTTCCACAAATGTTTGGGAGTCCTGTGGAAGCAAGCGGGACATAGCCCATCAATTAGTATTACAACTCAGCTGCACGCTTGGGTTGACTTTTTTCCCTACTTCTGTTTGTATTGCATGATCAATAAAATCAGACAAAAATGCACTATTTAAAATGCTTCACAGAAGTAGGTATTTGGTAGTTTGTTATTAGAGTCATGGGGAGTATATAAAAAAATGCAACTGACCTTGTAACCGTCATGGTATCGTACCCAGCATAATTTTTTTCACTTGAAGAATGAGAAACTTAAGTAATATCCTACTCTGAGATGGGTGAAGGATCCCAGCTGTTGTCCTGTTCAGATTTTCTATGAGTGCTGTCCTCTTCTACAATGAGGTTTTCTTTGAACAAAACTTTTCTTTTTATTCTTCAGGATAGGATTTTTTTTTTTTTTTTTGGTGGATTTAAGAGCTGAGAACATACTGGCTTATGTTTTTGTATAAAATAATCTGTCAAGTAGCAGAGGTCTCATTTCTTCGTGGTGTGGTATGTTTAAAATTCTATTCTAATTTGCTTTAATCAGCTAATGAAACTCATATCCATGTTAGTATGTTGAGGGGGTAAGATGAGCCTTACGTGTTAATAAATCCATTGATGTGCATATGAATCAGGCATAGACTGAAAATAGTAGTGAGCACTAAAATGTATATTTTTGTAACTACTAAATACAGGTAGTATTCCAGAGAAGTCATGAGAGCTTCAAGATCTTCCAGGGACCTAACAGGCTTTGCAAGCAACTACCTTTTTTAGGCTAGACCTTAAACTGAATCAGGAGGTATGGGTCTCAGAGACAAACCTTCATGAAAACGCGTGGGAATTGCCTGCTGGGCAGGGAGTGTTGGACTGCACACCCCTGGTTTGGGCAGGTGACAGAGTTTTGCCCTCCTGTGGAGAAGCTTGCAGTAACAGGAGTAAGAAAGTGATGGGGAAAAAAGGTTCAAATCATAGGAAATCAGGATCTGTTAATTATGCAATTCATTTATGACAACTTTCTTGCGATTACTTATTTTTGCAACTATTTCTACCCATTTCAGTTTAATTTATTTTGTGAACGTACTTGAAATCTTAATATATAATAATTTCAAAATTTAATTGAAACTGATTACATTATCTTAATAAATACTATTGACTGTGAAAAGTATGGGGAAGTGAAAAGTGTGGGAAGCAAAGGGAAAAGCCTACTCCTGTCTCCTTACTTAAATTGTGGGCATGGTTAAATAAAAATTTTTCCTAAAATCAGTATAAATACTAACCAGAATTGTCGTTAAGAAAAAATGACCTTGTTTTTTGTGCTTTGTGCATAACACATTGTGCTTCCTTGTACTTCTGAAGGAATGAGGAAAATTGTGGAATTATGTTTTATAGCAAGAGTAAGTTCCCTGTATTACAATGCTCTTTATAGTCCTGGTGTCGAATTTTTACATTTCAGTGAGGAGGTGTGGAAGCTATTGCATAATATAAATACATAGCCTGAGTATTTGACTGAGTTTTCTTGGAACATGAGATTTTTATGGTTTTCATGTTCCTCTAAGTGTGAAGGCAGTTCTGCCTGGTTTTTGTCTCTGAGGACCATTTTATGCTTAGCTTATGTGACTTCAGTTAATATTGTTTGGAGAAATTCTCAGGCTTTTTTCTTCAGTTTTCAATCTAGAGGGAATTTAGGTGGTGGCTCCATTAGGCTGCAAGACTTTTGCTAAAATTAGGACTGACTTTCAGACTTGAGATGCCACCATTTGGTTTGCATTAGCTATTTCATAAATGGAAGCATTTTTTAGTAATACACCTATGGTAATATGCAGTTTTTAATGGAGAATTTGAATTTAACTTCTATAAAACCCTGGAAAAGAGCTGATTTTTATCAATAGCAGTGGATCTGTTTGTCGCAGTACCCACTTAGTGAATTTTTGACCTAGAGTTTTGCTGTCTGGTTGCAGTACAGCTTTGACCCAACTGCGTTGTAGATTTGCCTTGTGCTTGAGAGGGAGCTGTGCTGCTGTGATTATTCTTATGCTGTACTTGTACTTATGCTGCTTTGGAAGAGTGCTTTTGTGTTCTGCAAACCTGGAACTTCTGTCTAAGAGGGATTTGTGACTTGTGACTGCATTTGTGGCTCACTGCCAGGCCATGGTGGGATGGCTGTAGAAAGCAAAGCTTATGGAAACTCTCATCACTGTGTTTTTAAAACCAAAACTTAAAGCAAGTGTTAGTTATTCCTATACTTTATTTTTGGCTTTAGACTACGAGTCTAGCTGAATATCTTAACTGCAATGATCAGAAGTGTGGATTTGGCTTCATAGACATGGTGTTTTAGGACTGCAGTATGTACGTTTTGCTCCGCTGGGGTTATAATTTCGAAGAGAAAACCATAGGTATCAATTTTATGGTGTTCTTTAGCTTGTGCAGTATTATTTAACAATGCATAGAGAAATGACTAGTGTGACTGAAGCTAATATTGTGTTATTTAAATTTTTGAATACTATTAGGATGATGTCATTGGCTTGGATGTGGCATTTTGCACTTGCACTGAGGTAAAAAGTACAGAGTGGGCAGAAGTGGCTGAAAGGCTATATTCAGTTGTATGAGGAGAGCAATCAAAGCGCTCGTCTTACTATATCAAATTAATACACCAAAAAAATACAATGGGACACAGCTTAATTTTAATATCAGAAGAACAGGGAGAGAAAGCTAATTTTACTTTAAATAAATTAGATCACTGAGGAGGCTGCTTGGGAATTATTTAAAAAAAGTAATAGAAATTGGCATATTAAATTTTTCTGGGTCAGATTTGGGGAATGAAGTTTTAAACCAGGCATTAGAGCATTTATTCATATTATTTGCAAAGACTTCCATGGAGGTATAAAACCAAAGCAACTAGGAATACTTAGCTACTTATTTAGGCAATGATGGGGGAAAAAAAATCTGACTTGCAAAGGAAAACCTTACAGTAGCTTACAGTGGGCTGAAGCATGAATAATTAAAATATTAAGTCACAGTGGATTATTCCAGCATGAGCCTACTTCTGAATTTGCTTCATTATTTGATTGTGATGCTGCTGGTGATGAACTGAAATCAAGACTTTTGGTAATTTAATAAATCCAGTATAAGGAGATGAATATGATTAGACTTATAATCTCAATGTTGTTGTACTGATTTTTAGGTACTTGAAGCAATGCATATATTTGATACAAGTGTTCTTGAATCACTATTTTAAAGACATTTTAAAGACTCTCTTATTTTGCATGAGACCTACATTTAATTTTGTTTTGGACATTTCATATTGCTCATTTTTGATGTTACTTGTAGCACATTGATACTTTAAATTGAGCAAATAGGTTTTTTGTAATAGCTTACGCTAGGTAAATTCAAAGCCTTTAGCAAAGGTCACGTAGGAATATGACCTCAGATTCATGAAAGCTTTAGACTCCTAGTTTCAATTTAAGTGACGTGTCAGAGGTCAGTTAGAAAACCATCTTTTAGGTAGACAAAGGAGACCTTTCATTCCCATCTCAGACATTAGCTGGTGGGGCTCTCCAAACAAATTCTTTGTTTATGTGCATCTCATTTACAGTTATTAAATTACCAAATGAAAGTTAAATGCTGTCTTAGGCACTCAGAATATTTGTGCAGTCAGATTCTCCATCAGAGCAGGAATTACTTGTCAGATCTAAAGCAGATCAAAATTAAGAGGGCGGGTTTAACACTTGTGATGTTTTAAACAGGACAAAGGTTTTTTTTTTTATCCCTCCAAGTGATGTATCTGCGTACTACAGAATTTCCAAAAGTAGAATTGTTTGTCAGATACATTTGTGGACTGATGAATCTTTTATGTATCTTTCACTGTATGTGTTTTAGAAATTATTTGCTCATTTTGCCTACTCTTGATACTTGTGTTAGAGATGACTGAAGATATTAGAAGTTCTTCTATATGGCAATATCTTTATCTTAACTGTATAGCTATAAACCTGGAGCTCTAATACATCATAGGTGAAAGCAAGCTTTTCCAGTGCTTCGGTAAGAAAATAATTAGCTAACTAATAGCCTATAAGTCAAGGGAAAAGATAAATTCCTATAAATGTTCTCAAGATGTTTAAATTTGGAGGAGTATTTGATTTTTAGTCTGCCTTCCAAGAGAAAAAAATTTGCTTTGAGCCGCGTTACTTCCAAGTTTTTATCTGAAAGGTTTCTCTGTTGGTATTGATTTCAGCTTTCAGAACACAGGCCACTAGTATAAGGAAGACTCAGTTGTGCAAAGGTTGTATGGTGTTACATGAGTCTGAAATTCCTTTGGCAAACGGTTATGGTATGTTTTAGAGCAGCTGCATTTTTATCTGCTCTTAGCTTCCTCCTGCCCCTTATTATTACTCTGCAAAGGCAAAAGAATATGAAAACCAAACCCAAAAGAAACTTAACTGAATCAGCAGTTAGCAATGCAAAGTCATGTGCACTCTTTGAAAATCTTCATCCTATTTGCGGCTGAATTGTAAATTGTTTGCACTGTGGCACAATTGAATGGCATCTGCAGGTATTGACTAGGCACTTCCTAAGCCCAGTTGTAGTGATTTGACCAGGGAACATTCGAGACTCAGTTTCTTGTCTAAGGACCTTTCTTTCTGCTTCAATCCTGACTGGTTTCTAGCTTTGTCAAAATCTGTATTGTTATCTTAAAAAACCAAGAAGACAAAAATAAGCATGTTGCCAGTTAAGAGATGCATTAAGCTGTTGTACTGTGTATTGTATATATGTTCTTTGTTTTAGCTTTGAGGGTGATGTCTTTTTTTTGTTTCATTTTTCTTCCTATACATGTATTTCATTTTGCAGGAGTTTAAACGTAATGTAGTGACTTATCTTTTAGATCATGATAAGCTCTGTAATTGTTTTCTGTGAGTAATACTGAACATTGTGATAGCTCACTGTCTGCCAGCTGTCCAGCAGAGAAAAATACTTTGCTTTCTCTTAAATTACCCTCTTAGTAGGTTTTATATTCTTTCATTTGCCTCCTCCTAGAAAGTAATTTGGAGCTGAGGGCTCTGGAGCCCTTGTTGGACATTCCTCACTCAGGCTACTTCATGAACTCCCTCATCAGTAATAGCGCCTCTGAATTTTGAGATGTGTCTTTCCCATATGGAAAAATACCTCAAGCACAAACCCAAGTCTGGGGATTGCTTGTGATGTCTTTCTTCAAAGAGAATTATAATTCTTCTACACTATTGTATTATTTGATTGTAATGATTAAATGTACAATAGTCCACTTATTTTTAAGTAAATGCAATAGGTATTGCTTTGGAAATGAATGCCCTTAAGTGTGGCCCTGCATGTTTTGATTAGTGATCTACAAATATTAAAGCATTATCCTGTGAAACCCTGTGCCATTAGGTTTCAGAAGTTATATTTCTGTCTTTTTAGTTACCTTCTTTATTTTTAATGGGATATAGATTAAATACACCATTCAGTTAAAGAGCTCATTAAAGAGATAAGACGTTCTAAGATTCAGGCTTGTATGCAGAACATAAAGCCAGCAGAATCTACATAAACTTTTTGAAATAAATATTGCAGATGTCCCTAAAACTTGGATCTCTGACAGCCGCACTTAAAACTCGGTGGTTTTAGTAATTTCATTCGACATTATTTTTCTCGCTTCTAGATTTAGTATCATGGAACTTGTTTTAATTGATTGCCTTGATGCTAGAAAAGCAAGGAACTTGAACTGTATCGTCCTGATGATAAGGAGAGTTGGAGCCGTCTCATCCCTGTGTTGATGACTATTACAATTTGAAGTCTTCAGAGACTCTTCTCAATGAGCAGGTAGTGCTTATGACAGAGATAATGCTACAAGATCGTTACACTCAATTAGCATAATTTGACTTAATTTAAAATAGGGCTTTCTGCTTAAGAATGAGCAATTGATAGACAAAAAAGGTTTTGATCTTTGTTGTTTATTAGCTGGTATTTGTTTATAGAAAATCATTAAGTGTATGCCCTTTGATTTTTATACATACATACGTAAAGCTGTTGTCTAACCTTTCTCTCGCATGAATTGGCAAGCCACGTGCAGTTAGAAATTCTGCATGATAAGTTTGTCCTTGAAGTGGTGCTTAGAGCCCTCTTCTTTTAGGTAGAGGAGTTTGTTGTAACATTGGATATTGAGAGTAGATTCAGAGTGAAAGCTGTAGTGGACAAAGGCTACTTTGATTTCTCTAGTGTCATCAAAGAATCAAGAGAAGAGACCCATGACCATCTTTTGGAGAGCTAGTTGAGTAGTTTAGTATCTTTTGTGGTTTGCGGTCAACTGCAGAAAGAAAACACTGACCGGTCGTGTGACATTGTTGATAATTACTAGCAGTCAGTGACACTGTGCAGTTACCCATTTCATGAAACAAAAATGTGTAAGTTAAGAAAGACATTAGAATATAAACATACTGTAGCAGTCTCTCTGTATTGCTGCATACTTAAAGGCAAAAAGAAGATATAGATAGCATTAAATGTATGCACCAGTGTTTTAAAGGTTAAACAATATTACTGAGATATCGCTAGTAACCTACCATTCAGGCATGTAACTCAGTAAATACAGAATTCAGCTGAGATTTAGAAGAAATATACATTTAGGAGCTCGATGGAGTTTTGTCATCCTAATGATGTCATACAACAACTAAGAGGAAAGCATTTTAAAGCATTTAAAGCTCTAGAAGACACAGTCATTTAATTTGTAATATTTTCATATTCCTGCTCTCTGGGGCATTACAGCAAGGAGATTACCAACCCCTTCTCCTCCAAGATTCTGTATTTTGCATAATATTAATCCCATATGTTAAAGAACACTGTGCTGTTAAAGATACCATCTTGCAGGTGAAATTGTGTTAGACTACCAGTTCGTTTTATGTGAACTTATTATGGAATCATGAAAGCTCTTTTAAAAAAAAAAAAAAAAAGGCTAGAGTGCTTGATGTTGTGCTTTCACTTAAGATACAAAATGCAGAAGAGCATCTTAATTGAGGCTGGAAGCAATAGAATATATTTATATGCTAAAAGGCAGCTTCTCAAGTGGGTAGAACCAATTTATGTGAAAAAGAAAATATGTATGCCTTAGCCACCAAATTGATTACTGCAGGATCATCCCTTTGAGTCCTTCCAAGAAGCATGTGGAATGTATTCTGCTTCTTATTTTGAACAAAGTATCCTTTTCAAATTTCTTCATCAACATTCACTGTTATGCTGATCCAGCTTTTTTTTTATTATTATCTGCACTTGCCCACTGTGTTCTTCCCTTGTGTGCAAATCTGATTGCATCGTCTGTCTCTTCCTATCTGTCAACATTGTAAGCCTTGCCCACTCATTTCTTATCTCCTGTAAATGCTCCATTCTTCCTCCCGTGGTGTTCCTTTTCCTATAAATGCCCTCCATCACCAACATTTGTAGCTGCTGCACTCTTCTTTTTCAACCTCCTTAGCCATTTCTGCCATTATACCCATAAGGATTTGAGGGGATGATGGATATGGTTGGCAATTGTATTACTCTAATTATAAACATTGTCTGTGTAGATGCATTTATAAATGTTTTTATCTCCCCATGCCTGCCTTCTCTTCCCCCACGGTATACTCATTGTATTCTTAGTCTGTAAACTCTTCATTCAGGGAAGTAGTCTTGTCTCTGTGTTTTTATATGGAACAGTATATTCTAACCTTAACTGAGGCTAATGTAATGTAAACACTGTATAAGAATACTTGGTTATTATGGAAGGTGTTCTGGCTGGTATAAATAGGATTTGCTGTGAACTCTGTGTCTGATGGCAGTGTTGGAGCTAGAATACAGAAAACTGGAGTCTTAGGAGGCTTTGACGTCTGTCACAAATGCTGCATGGCTATAATGCTGGAGAGATAAAAATAAGGACTTAGCATGAAAGTGTATTTTAAAGCAGCTTTAATACCATAACGTGGATATGTATTTGGAGCACACTTATCATAGCATTTCTTTGTAAAGGTACAAAAAATACCTACAAATGTGCAAAGGAAAAAACCTACGTGATTTTAATTGGAAGGCAATATAACAGTCCTCAAAAGGGAGACTTGTTGTCTGGGGATCTCCCTGACAGTTGGCACTCTCCACAGTCACTGGAAAAAAGTGCATTTTATATTTTGAACGAACTTTTGCTACAATGCTATGTCAATAAAACACAAATGTATCCTGATACTTACTGGGCATGATCGTAGTTTTTTGAGGAACTGCATACAGTACAGCCGTCCCTGAGATAAGAGAAAAGCAGTGCTTCAACAGCATCGTCAGTGCTAAGTGTCCTCTGCAGTATTTTGCTTACAAAGAGAGAGAAGGCAGTACTATTGCCGAATGAAAAAGATGATTAATGATTTTTTTTTAAACAGTAAAGCAAACTGTTAAGTAACGGGGATTATTAGAGGGATTTAGTGTTAAACATGGACTGCAATAAAATATTGATTTCAACCCTTTTTCCACGCCACCATACTACTGAAAGTTTTCATTAAGGGTTAATATGTACTTTGTCAAAATGAGTCTTACAAGGCAGAACTTAGGTCAGCGATAAATATGTCCTCCTCTTTCAGAGAGCCGGTCTAGCTCTATTGGTATAGCAAGGCTAAAATGGTTCTTGTCTCAGCACTGGAAACCTGTGATGAAACCTGCTGTGAGATCTTCAAACCTGGAAACACTGAAATGACCGAGAGGGTCAGATGAATTGAAGTGAATAATATTTAATCAGTAGCAATCTTTTCAGGTAGCTGTGGGGTATATAGCTTTGTGTTTAAAAATGGAAAACACAACTATACATCATGTTTATTTTCCTAGTTACTACATACATTTACATATTCTTTTCAAATTCAGTAGGTCGCTGGTTTTTGAGCCAGTCACAGCAATGCCACAAAAGTGTAACAAAGCTATTTGAGAAACTCAGCCTGATAGAAGTTGCCCTCTGATAAAAAAATACTTGCTTTGTTTTTAATCCATATTTATGATTTTTCTCCAGACTTTAGTAAAGGGATGATCTTCATCTCCAGTGTTCATATTCAGATTTTGGCAGAAGTGTGCCTCTAATTTTATACTGCTGTCGCTACGTAATCTGTACTGTCTCTGAGGAAAGAAAAACATCCTTTAAAAAATCTCTTATTAATGTTCCCACACAATATAAAGGAGACTAGAAGTCTAAAACATGTTTTCTCTGAGCATGTTCTCTCTGGGTGGATCTCAAGAGGTTAACATGCAGCTTAAAACATATAGATGGTCTATCTGGTGTATAAAAATAGTCTAAGGACAAGGCAAAAAAAGGAATCCTTGACATGATTTAAGAACATGTACTCGCAATTGAGTAAGGAAAGACGAGTAAAGGCCTGCCGGAGGGCTTAAACTGGGATTCTGGCTAATAACACCACATGTGAGTAATACATGCAGATCACAGGTTTGGCATGTGTTAGCACCTAATGATGCGCAGGGTTTTATCTGTCCTTGTATGGCCTAAGTGTGGTTACATTTTATAGTCTCGTACTTGTGACAGTTTTAGCCTTGCCAAAAACCCTTTAACTGGCAAAGAGGGCCAAATTTTGGCTATAAACTTTCAAACTTGTAAGGCAAAATTTGTGAAATTAGCAGCAGTCTGGAATATTTCATTGTGGTGGGTGTTCCAAGAACGAGAGGGAGGAAGAAGGTCCACTTTAAAGCATATTGATGAAAGCGAGAGCTTTGCATGTCAAACAGCATTGAAAAACCAGTTTAAGCCAAAAGCTTTTGCTTGAGGAGAGACCTTAAGAACAAAGAAATATAACTCTAAGCAGTTACAGAAAACATGCCAATATTGCCCTGGCTTTCAAACAAAGTAATCAATAAAGGAAATCTTCCTGACAAAAATAGGCTCTGCCCCAGTTGCTTGTACACCAGGAGTGTGCAACTAGGGCCAAATGGTCAAGGCTGATACCTAATAGTTAGGTATGTCTGGTATTTTGTAACCTTGTAATGACTAAGAATCCCACACCTGTGTGAGCTCTCTGCTATTTCAGGCTGTTTTGCAAAACACTGATGTCCCCATCTCAGAGGAGAAGTAAAAAGAAAAAAAAGTGAAGTAGAGGGAAACAAATCATCCTCCAGTTGACTGTTTTTTGTGGGTGCTGTGCCAGAAATGCACAGAAATTAGTTGGAGTATGGTTGTATTTTATGTATTTATTTATTTATTTTTAAAATCTGATTAACAGTATCTCATACAACTATACTTGCTTGGACGCTCAGTATGCATATACTGTTGTCAGGAGTGTAACGTAGAGGTATTTAAGCTCGCTTTGGTACCAAACTGTATGCATGGCAGTATGCAAGACATGAGCCTACCCTCCCTGGTGCCATCACTAGACGGCCTCTGGTTAGCTTCTTTAAAGATACTTAGGTGTTCTGACACTGTAGGTTAATTGGCAGAATAAAATTATTTATACTTTGTGACATGGTTTAATAATAAAAGCTAGCTACAATTTAGGTAACATTTGCACTTTAATGATCACAATTTTGGCTTGAATTTTAACTGTATATTATCGGTATTTTAAACCATCTGCATAATTTATTTCAGTATAAACATTTATAATAAGAGTGGTAAGTCAGAACTGAAAGACACTATATGTCAGCACTCTGGGATAGATTTTGCTACACAGCAAAAGGTGCTGTCTTTGTTCATTGGCCTATTTCTCTTTTGCCTGTTGTTTGGATTGTGGAAGATTCATTTTTATTCTATCATTCAGCCACCTCCTAGTAGACTTGTTAAGTGAAAACCTTAGTTCAATGAATGGTTACAGGACTAAGTTTTCTATTGTTTAACTGTTCTGTTCAGTCACTTTTCAATTGCTGTTTGCTAAAATGTGCCTTCGTATAAGATACTTAAGTCTTTCCAATGAATAGCAATTTGAGGATTCTGTTTCTCGAACCTGCTGTGTGTCTAAAACCTTGTCTTCTGACATTAATTCACATATTTATACATTAACTCATAATGTGGTTTAAAAAGTTTAAAAAAAGAATATAAAATGCATAACTGAGTTGAAAGGGGTCGATAATGGTTGCTATAACTGTGGCAATATCCAGATTCTTTCAGAGCCTATCCCTGGCTACAGAACACAGACCCCGGCCGTACCTGCTCTGGAGCACTTGCACTCTGGGAACAGTATAGTGGGTACATTGATAGCTCTTTTGTTGTGCTGACGACAATAACAATATATTTATCCCCGCTGAAATTTTAAATTCTCTAAGGCAGCAGATAAAAATACTGATTCTGCAATGGCCCTTAGTATGTCTATCTATTCCAGGTTTTAAGAGTTTGGTTTGATACCAGACGTTTCATATGTATAGAGATTTGGAGCAGTATAGGGCTGAAAATGTTCTTATAGTCCTGTATGTATCTCTTAATCAAAAAAAAAAAAAAAAAAAAAAGGAAGCTCTTCTTCCCAGTCTTCTAGTAAAATAAGCATGAAAAATAACAGCAAAAATAAACAAAAGTCTGAAAAAGATCCTATTTTTAAATGCACATTTTACTTTCTGTCCGTGATGTCATTCCGCTGCCTTATTCACAAGTTTTTTATGGGCAAAAGTTGAATTTCTAATGTAAAAAAGCAGATGCTACAGGTTCCCTAAATATACTTTGGACTCTCTTACAATAGGCGTAAATTGTACTCAATATATCATATTTTCCAGTATATAGGAACCCCCAAAAGATGGTTTTAAATGTAAGGTGCTGGATATAACTCACGGACCTGCCACTTCCTCAGCTGCTCTTGTCATTGCTTAGTCGCTTGTTGGAGTAGAAGGAGCGGTGCAGGGGCAGGGGGAGTAGTAACCTGCTTACTGTCGTGTCCCTTTTTTGGGGAGGAAAGGAAGGATGTGTTATTTTCCAGTACGTATTCTGGTGTATCGTGTAGACAGTGCATAGAAGAACACAGACTGATCTTCCTTAAAGTATTCAAAATGCTCTTGCCTTCCTTCTCCTGAACAACCACACATCGGCTCACTTAAGTTGAGCACAATTGCTGCATTCAGTGTTTTCCCCTGCAAGATTTAGTCCTTGTCTTTTTTTAGTTTGCTTTTCTTCCTACACTCTCCTGAGCTTTCTCATCCTTCTTTGTCTACTGTCTTCAGCTATCTATTTTCGCCTTGGCAACATACCTGTTCTTCCCTTCTCCTTCTCCCAGAATTTTTGCTTTATTTTTCTCCTGCTTGATTTTTGTCTGCTCTCAGTGATTTCTACTGATTTTATTTTGCTCCCTGTGTCCCCAACAGTCTTTGTACTCTTTTTCATCTCTTTTCCTTCATCTAATTCTTAGTTAACATTTGAAGGTAAATTGGTGATTCTTATGACTTAACAAAATGACATTGTTTAGAATCGACTTGTAAGATTGGCTCTTCTTCTGTTGCTTATTACTTCATTTTTTCTTTCCTTTTTATGCATATATAAAAGTATCTCATTATGGGTGTTAAATACCAGGAACAAATAAAGGTTATACAAATCTATTTATATTCTAGGTTTCCTATAAGCAGGGTGAAGTAGTAGTGGCATTTAAAAATACATATAATCTTTGAAGCATGTTTCCTTCACTGTAAGGGAGCCAGGAAGATCATCGGTAGGCTTTGTCTGGGCTAGACTTGCCAGTCATGTTGAAACTTGAATGATCTGATTTTCAAGCATGTATCTTCTATGACTATAATAGGGAATGGTGAATAGGATAGTGAAACGGAAGAGAATTCAGATAAGTTAACTTTAAGTGCTCTTTCACGAGGTTTTTTATTTTATTTAACATAGTTTTCAGTTTTTTCCCCTGTGTTTATAAAAAGGGAAATGCTCTAAGGATGGACCCTTTCTCTGAGCCCGCAGCAAAACCTAAAGTAGTAGGTAGACTATTGCCTGCCAATCTGTTTTTTCTTCCCATTTTCTTTTTCCTTTTGATGTCTTTCTGACTGTCTGCATTGGTCTATTTTTTAAACAAAGTTTCTTTTAGTGCCAGTAGGGTTTTATTTTTATGAAAGACATAATTGACACTGTTGGCAATCTGTTCAACATTGTATATTGTTTAAGTGTTGCTCTAACAGCTGCCAAAATTAGGACTATGGTGTTGAAAACCTAAATTTATAGATGCTTCTTGCCAACAGTGAAGTCAAGGTGTTTTGCTCATGTATGCACAAAACCACTGAAATATCTAGGAGCTCTAACTTTATGGTTTAGAGAAGAACTTCGGTGGGTATGGACATGTGTGAGTGACATCATTTGCTGACTCATTAGATGCTAGCCACTAGGGCTGAGATCTGGAGAGGAGCTGGTAGAGTTGTAGGGGAGGAGAAGGCTGAGTGATGTACTTCTACGCTTTTAGCACCATCGCTCAACAAAATGCACTTCATACAATGTAGGAGAAGATGGGAGGTAACGAAGGACAGCATGACTAGCTATTGAATGATGTCACCGCACATTTGCAGAGTGGATGGTGATGACTCGCCACCTACATCATTGGGTCTTCACTGCAGAAGAAACTATTTGTAGCCAGCTTTTAGACAAGGCAGTACCAGGTTTCTCATGTGATTGCTGAATAAGTGGTGGGGAGGTCAGATGGAGAAGGGGAGAGGGTGTGAAAAGAAAAAAGGTAGAGCTAAAAAAAAAAAATTTTCAGTCTTAACATTCAAGACGTGGTCTTGCAAACCAGCAAAGTACACTCTGAATTTTTCATCAGCAATAGCTGATTATCATATAATTTAGATGAGACATTAATGGAGGGGAAAAAAACCCCACAAACCCAAACAGTGGAGGTGTAAATAGCTTTACGGATTTCAAGATTAGATCTCATGTCTGGACAGACCTCTGCTTTATATAAATACCTCCATTACTGTGTTACTTTCCTATGGAAATACTTGTCTCTAGCAGCCAGAATTTTTTCTGGTAAGATTTTTATAATTTCTTATACTTATTCATCTTCTCAAATCTTGCAGTAAAAGTTTGTAGATATTTCTCCAGATTCATTTCCAATCATTTATTGTTGTTGCATATGTATAATGTTGCTTTAAAAAAAAAAAAAAAATCAACATCCCATTTCTCCGAAGAACAGAGCAAAAGCAAAGCAAGGGGATATTTTGACATGTATTTGCATGTGTGTTATATGTTTTATGTATAAAATTAAAAATATTCCTGATGGAATTCCTTCAGGACTAGGAGGCTTTCATAGCACTCCCTTAACTGGAAGCACCTCGTATTTTTTTCTTTTCCTTTTTGTGAGTATGGTATGTTCTTCTTCTACATTTTCAATGATAGATATTCAATACACGTATGTATTATACTATAATTACATTCAGACTTTACAAAGGCAGGCATCTGAAGAATTAAAGTTATTTCTGTTCCTTGCAAAAAAGAAAGTGTAAATAGAAGAATGTCCTTTACTTGAAGATTTTGGCTGAGTGCCAAGTTAACATTTGTATCAGTTTAAATAAATACTTTCCTCTGTTACTACTATGTCCACTCTTAGCTAGGGAGAAGCCCAATAGAAAAATCCCCACTGTCTTTTCATGTTGCTATGTAAATCCAGGGCACTGGCAATTAAAGATTGAAAATGGTATGTGTGAGAAACACTCTTGAAATATAATTAGAAGGTTCCTCCTTTTGTGGGCACTGCATGCATGTTTAAAATTTGTCATCAGTACAATTTTATCTCCAGTAATAATTTTCAAATTTAATTTTTCTGTATTATAGCTTTACTAAAAATACTGTTTCTAAAAGCTTAAACTTGATCAAGATTTAATTTAAGAATAGGTAGAACTATTCAGTTAACTAAAATCATATTTTAAAATAATAAAAAGATGCTATATTAATGGAGAATCATACTTGTGCTCAGGTATGATTGTTACAGCTTTTTTGTTGCTACTAGTTGTCTGTTACAATAGACAATGATTTCCTTCTGTGCAACATATTGGGGTTTTTTGCTTTCATTGGCAATGGTTATGGTAGCAGGAAGGCAGAGCCACATGTGAGAAGCAGGTATGATTACAGTTAGTGCATGTGCATTTGGAATGACTGGAAAGTGGTGATGGTTTCACGTTAAGTTTCTTTTGCCAGCTGTGTGCTTCACTTCAGAGATAGCAAAGGTGGTGTGTGCAGGTGCCGTGGTCCAAACCCTTTTCCTTGCAGTAACTGATGTTGGTCTGACAGGCTCTAACAGAGGATTTCAGTATTCTTCAGGAGTTTGTATTGGCGTTCAGTTGCCTTTTCAACAAGAAACAAGCTGCAAAGAGGATGCTGAAGGATGGCTAACTCTGGTCAGATATGGAATTTTGAGGTTAGTTGTAATATTGGGAAGGTTGCTGTGAGAGAAAGCCTTAGTATTTCATTCGGTGGTGCCAGTGATTCCCAGAACCTACACTACACAGTGGACATGGACAGGCTTATTTACACAGGAGTTGTACAGTGTCCAAATGAAGGAACCACAGGTAAAACCAGGAGTATTGGATGTTATTTGGCGAGTGTGGCATAGTACAGCTGACATCAGTATCTTGGTTTTGGCGGTTTTAATGGCTGGTGAGGATGCTCCTCTTGCCATCTTTCACAGATGCGCTCATTCCTTGTTCGTGTAAAAACACTTTTTCGTTTTTCTCTTTTTTCCCCTTGTCTCCTCCCTTGTAAACCATAAGGAACATCTTAACTGAAGTTTGACACACACAAGCCTGTAACCTCCCCAGTCTTCCTGAAGAGCTACACTTCAGGTAAGATGATCACCACGTAGACCCATGTCCCAGTGGGGCACAACTCGCTGCTAAAGCGGAGAGGTTTTTGGCTTGCTTTGTGCTCAGGATGACATGTACTTTTTTGGTGGAGCTTTTTCTTAGAACTGTTTGTCCTCTTATGAGGCCAGGAAAGGTGAAGCAAATAGTGCCTCTTGTTCTAGAGGAACAGAGCTAAGAATGTCCTCTTTACAGCCGAGAATTCAAGGAGTATAAAAGTCTGATGATCTGCTGGATAAGAAATACTGAAAACCTTGCCAGAATATTTGGAAAAGCCAGTTATGTAGATACTGTGGTGATGATCACAATATAAAAACTTTGACAGAACATACTGAAAAACATCCTGTGAATATCCTGTCAAAATATCTCAATTTAAAAATATTTCTAGAATAAGGATTTCTAACTGTAAAATTTGTAACAAAAAGTAAAAACATAAAGCTTTTTAGAACAGTGAATGACAGTAAAAAGTAAGGCTAAGGAGAAATTCTAACCTGGAGTTTAAGGTTATAACATGTATTCAATAATTGTGACCCAGTTTAATTCTTCTGGGTAAATCATGTAGCTTCATCTCCTAGGAGAGGTAGGAATCAGAGTGTGTGCAAGATTTTATGAGTCATTGCTTTAGACTTTAGAAGGTTAACTTATGCTTGACTCAGTTTGGATGAATAGAAACCTGTTTTTTCTTAAATCTGGAATTTAATTTGTCATTCTACAACATTAGAGCAATTTAATTTTTTGTTGAATTTTGAACAAAAAGCACATAACAAATGAGTGGAAAAAGAATAGTATTTGAAAATTTGAATAGCACTTAAAGCATTTAGGCAAATTGTAGACCTGAAAGAAAATGCTATTGTCAAAAGAATCCTAACACAGTAACAATTGTACACTAGATTGTAAAAGGAATAAATTAGAAATATTTCAGACTAGAAATCAGAAATTATCCATTCTGTCTAGTGAGTTATGATGGTAAAGATATTAGAAGCGATCTAGTTTGAGAGTGTGAAAAACTTAACGCTCCATTATTATGCCAGAGGTTGAACTTCTTTCAGCTTTGACAGAAAAGCTGACCATGCACACTCAGCAAACCATTTGCCTTGCTCTAGACAAGGTCTGGAAAATACAGCTAATCATTTATTGTGTTTTAACTAACAAAGTAATAACTTCTTAAATCGCTCTGTCTCTTGCTACCTTATGTACAACTGTTCCCATATGAAGACCTTTTTTGCCTAGTAATAGGAAGCAATTGGTAGCTGATTTTAAAGGACAGGAGGATACATTTTAACTTACGTAGTGAATATTTTGGGTTTTTTTTTCTCCCACAGAATGGATAAACTTGTAGGAATAAGCTTTCTGTTTTCTGCCAACTCTTAAGAAATGTTCTCAACTCTGTCCCTATCCCCTCCAAACAAAACCTTTCTCATAAATGTTAAATACATATAAATAATAAAGTTAA
>NW_009222887.1:5485-5697 GCF_000690835.1 Fulmarus glacialis | reverse complement strand
TGGTGCCCGGGTCTCTTTGGGAGAGACATTTAAGTAGCGCTAAGAGGATGCTGGAAAAGCATTTCCAGCGGTGAAATCTGTTGTTTGTCCCTGAAGGAGAGCGGGGGGCTCCAGCCATGCAGCCCACCCAGAAAGCACCTGCCGCTGTAGCAACGTGGATGTTCTAACCAGGGGCTGAAGCCCCCGACCGCGTTCCCATCCCCTCGCGCTCG
>NW_009222887.1:4217-5321 GCF_000690835.1 Fulmarus glacialis | reverse complement strand
CGGGGCTGGCACCCATCTCACCTGGGCACCGCCGCCTCCCCGGGGAGGGAAAACCCGGCGGCAGGGCGCAGGCATCGCCCCCCAACTAAGCCTTTATATTTGTTATTTTTTTATCTCTCATTTGAAATGGATATGGGGGGGGAGAGATAAATTAGTCCCATTCTTCTGGGAAGAATGAAGTGACCCCGCGAGGCGAGGGACGGCAGCGATGCCTGTCCCACTGGCCGAGGCAGAAATGCTAATTTCTCCTTTCCTCCACCAAACGCCGGAGCAAAAAATGCTAATCGGGCTGACGGCGGGCTGGAGATAAAAGTCTGTGTGTCTGCCTGCGCGCACGCAGATGGGTTTGAGCGCCGCGATAAGCTGGCAAACAAGGTAATTAAAATAATTAAAATGCTAAACAAAGGGGAGGATGGAGGCGAGCGGTACAAAGGGCTGGGAGGGGCGAGCGGCTCCTGGGAAATGGCAACTGAGTGTGGGTGAGGAAGAGGAGGGCAGAGGGATGGAGGTGGGTGGTGGGTGGGCTGGGTCTCCCGTGGGAGTCGGGGGGCTGTGGGGTGCATCAGGTCACCCGCCCCATGGCGGAGCCCTGTCCCTGGGCTGCCGCCGGCTCCGGCCGCGGGGACGTTTGCCTCTTCCCCCTCCATTGCCAGCCCCGGCCTGCCGTGGCGTCCCCTGCAAAGGTGTTTGGGGGTGGGGGTCCCTGTCCCCAGCAGGCACCCCCCAGCCAGAGGGGAACCTTGAGCAAAGGGAGCACAGGCAAATTCCCACCGGCTTGGCAAATTTCTCCAGTTTAAAACAAACTGCCCCCAAAACAGGCATGTTCTGCTGCTGGAAATGACTCTCTCAAAGTCTCCCTTTTATTAACAACATCCATTAAAATAAAAAAAAAGCAAGCTTGAAATTAGAATTAATTTTTGTTTCAGGCCAAGACAAACATTTGATTTGAGCAAAGCAAAGTTTTATTTAAAGCAAAGTCCTTGGGTGCCAGGCAGCTTTTGTCCGCGAGGAGTGCCGGGGGCTGGAGCCGCTCTGGACACCCCTGTGCCATGCCGAGGCCAAATCCCAGCGTCGCCGGCTGCCAGGCTGCGCAGGCCGCGCGTT
>NW_009222887.1:3571-4163 GCF_000690835.1 Fulmarus glacialis | reverse complement strand
GCAGCTCCTCCCTGCCGAGTGCAACGTCAGCCTTTCCCTTCGCCCGGTGCTGTCGCCAGGCCTGGCACAAGGGACAGTGCCACCCAGGGTGCTCCCGCCCTGTGTCACCCCGTGTGTCCCTCCTCCCCGGCTGCACGGCACCCACCATGCGACGTGCGATGGGCAATGGGGACACCCCTGCTGGGCTGCCCCCACCATGCAACGTGCAAGGTGCAAGGTGAAACATGCAACGTGCAAGGTGCAATGGGGACGTCCCTGCTGGGCTGCCCTCACCATGCAACGTGCAACACGCAATGTGCCACATGCAATGGGGACGTCCCTGCCAGGCTGTGTTGCCCCATGCCAGGTTTCTGGGTGCCCCGGAGGAACGCGCTCCTCCTTCCCCAGGGCTGTGCATCCACCCCTGGTGCTTGCCCGGTGGCCGTGCCCCCTGGACGCCCACCCTTGCCGGAGCAAGGAGCCGGCGAGACAGTTTTAGCAGAAGCCGTGGAGGGTGGGGAAGAAGCAGGTGCCCTGTGCGACGTGGCGGGGGGCAGGGCGGAGATCCCCCCCCCGGGCTTCCCGCCGCGAAGGAGCTGTAGGCAAAAAACAG
>NW_009222887.1:2384-3429 GCF_000690835.1 Fulmarus glacialis | reverse complement strand
TCTCCGGCTGCAGTTTGAAGCTCGCAGACAGCTATTTAACACAAACAGCCAAGCTGTTATCTTTTCCCTTAGGGCCACCATCCCTTTCGCTTCTCAAATGCCAAATTACAGCCTACATTTAATTTCAATGCCACGGGGAGATGCATGTCAAGGGAGGGCAGCTTCGTTTAAAATTAGCCACATTAGATTAGCGGTGATACAGCCGGGGAGGAGGGTTTCGGAGAGAGGAGCCGCGTTCCCATGAACTTTGGGGGAATTCCTCCAAGGCACGTCGAGGATTCGGGGTCCGGTGGAGCCGGGTCTGCCCCATCAGCTGCATCCCTGGCTCCCGCAGGGATGCTGGCTCCGGCTGGGGACATCCCATGCCGCAGGGATCCAGGGATGTAGGGCACGGGAGGCACGATGCGGAGCTGCCGCAGACAGATGCAGGGCATGAAGCGTGTTTCCAGCCATTGGCTGTTATTTATTTGACTAAGGGAAATTTATAAGGGTCTTCAATGGAAATAGTATCTTTTTTCCCCCGGCAGCGCTCACGGGAGCAGGGCACGAGGTGGCGTTGGCTTCCCGGCCGTGGCGTTGGCATCAGTGGGATTCCCGCGAGCTTTTTGCAAGTAGGTACACGGGTCGAGCAAGCGAGGGGGCAAGGAGCACTGAGCCCCGGCTAGGGCACAGCTACACCCTGCTCCGGTCTGAGCCCCCAAAATGATGGGTTTTTTGGGGGAAACAATCAGAGGAGTTTGAAACCAGCCGCGTGCAAATAAAAAGTCTCGCCCCAACCTCAAAATTATTTTTTTTTTTACATTGAAATGCAGAAATGCTAAAATTGTGGGCAGTGCATGGGGAATAGTAGTGACAGCCAGAAAAAAGAGAGAGCCCATAATTGCAGGCTTTCACTGACAGCAAAACAACCCTTTAATAATAACTAAATACGAGGAGTGCGCAGAGAGCAATCTTCTCCAAAAGAAACAAACACTGATTTCTCTTTTTTTTCCTCCTCACCAGAAGCATCTCTGCTACAAAAGGGCTGGCCAGCATCGCCCCGCAC
>NW_009222887.1:796-2085 GCF_000690835.1 Fulmarus glacialis | reverse complement strand
GGGTCCCAGCTTGCCCCCCGAGGATTTCCAGGCTCGCTGGCGCGTGGCAGGGGAGGATGAGCCCCAGCGATGCTCCTGCTCCTCCACGCCAGTACCCAGCGGTGCCAGCCCGGCCACTCGCGGGGCATACGATGGGTTCATGGCACGGCAGGGTCCAGCATCCCCCGTGCGCTGGGAATCAACCTGGGTAATAAAACTACTGCAGCCTCGAAACCCCCTGGGGTAGGGCTTTGGGGGCGGGGGGGGGAACGGGCACAGGACACTGGGAGTGAAGCAGAAGAAATATGGAGAAGAAGGTCCCCAGGGAAGGGTGGGGACAGCGGTGCCATGGGGCAGTGCCACCCCCGCTCCAGCTCCACGCTCGGGGCAGAGCACTTCAGGCAGGCTGCAGCGGGAATCCGAGCATCCGGAATGCTGCTGCACGTCCCTGATACAGGGATGCTCTTGCACGTCCCCATTGCAGGGCTGCTCCTGCATGTCCCTGTCATAGGGATGCTCCTGCATCCCCCTGTCACACAGGTGCTCCTGCACGTCCCTGGCACAGGGGTGCTTTTGCACGTCCCCATGGCAGAGGTGCTTCTGCATGTCCCCATCTCAGGGCGGCTCCCGCACGTCCCCATCGTGGGGATGCTCCTGCGCAGCACTGGTGCTGGCTGGCCGCATCCCTCGGGGCGGTCACCCCAGCTCACCCCAAGGAGCAGAGGAGGTGCTGATGGGGCCGTGGCTGGTCCCATGGACTTCAGCAGCTCCTGTCGCTCGCGGCGTGCCACGGCCCTCCCGCAGCACTCCCAGTTTCAATGGACCACGCTGTCCAGCTCTGCCTTGCAGGATCCCTCTGCCCCGGCACAGCAAATCCAAACCCCTCGTTGCGGGCAGCTCTTCCCTGCCCCGAGACCACCCAAAATACAGTTTGCCTTCCCACGCAACCAGCCGGCTATTTTTACAGCAGGTGAGAAAGCGGCGGTGGAGGAAGGGGGGGAGCAAGGCTGGGCAGAGCAGCGCCGAGCCGCAGGTAGGCTGCATCAACATGCAGAGCGGCGTGCCAGCTCGACGGTGGCCGGACGTTGTCTAGCTCGCCCAGACAAACTGCCACAGGGAAAGGTGGTAAATTCAGCCCCAAAAATAACGATGGAGAAGGAGCCCCCTCACCTCGAGCCGGGGATGGTGGGCTGAATCCTGCCCGTGGGACCCGCCGGCAGGAGTTCCTCGTGGCCCCGTCTGTAATCAGGCTGTAATTTAGGCGCTAGCTCCAATTAGAGAAGCGAGGCCACGTCCTCAGCTCGCATAAA
>NW_009222887.1:441-777 GCF_000690835.1 Fulmarus glacialis | reverse complement strand
CGAAGCCACCCCGCCTGTCCCCTCCCGCTCCCTGGGGGTGGCATTCGGGGTGGGAAGCTGCCGTGCCCGGTCCGGGGCTGGCCAAGCCGCCGGTGCCAGCCCCGGTGCTCGGGAATCTGCCGCCTCGTGGGGCTTCAACTAATGTGACTTGCATCTGTAATTTATTTTTAAAAGGGGATTCTTGCTGTCTCTCTCTCCAGGCTGCCTGCTGGCTGCTCCTGGATTTTCCAAGCAAAGGGAAGGGGAAGAGGGGTATGAATAAAATATCATCATGACAGCTTTTATATATATACATGAACCCGCTCCGCCAGGCTGCAAGCTTCATTTTTAAATAAG
>NW_009222887.1:0-299 GCF_000690835.1 Fulmarus glacialis | reverse complement strand
GAGCTTATTCAGTACAACTGTTCCTTTATTAATGAATTGCAACCCAATTTTAACCAGAGGAAGCTGGTGAGGAGGAAAAAAAAAAGGAAACCTTTTGCCAGCGTGCTCTGTTTGCCGCTGTCTTTCATTTACATAACTTCAAAGTGATGCATTTTTTAAACCAACCTATTTTCGGATCCGGCTGGACTGCACGGGTGCACGGACATCCGTGCGGATGTGCCGCCCGGCGTCTCCCCGTGTGCGCCTGTTGCTGCCGCAGGGTGCAGCACCTCCCGGGCACGGCCGGGACCCCCCACCCC
>NW_009222886.1:2502-3023 GCF_000690835.1 Fulmarus glacialis | reverse complement strand
CAGCCGGTGATGCAGCGCTTCCGAAAGAGGCTGCATCACGGCGAGTGGGTCTGATGTCTCTATAGCAACTGGGGGGTAAAAATAGTGCCGGAGAATTTTGGAGCTGTCAGGGAGCTCCTGGGATGTGGTGCCTGGGGGAGCAGGGGTTCACCGGGGGAGCAGGGCTCACCACGCTGCTGCGAGCCGCAGTCCGTGCCAGGGCTGCTCCAGGGCCAGCACCAGCCGAGGGGAGGAGGGAGCTGTGGGCTCAGGACGTGCCTCCTGCCCTGTCTCCTCTCCCCCCCAGCGCCCAGGCTCTCCCAGTCCTGGCTCCTGGCCGAAGGCACGGTGATGGGCATTTGCACACTAGAGGGTCTCGTAGGTGGACAAGCGTAAAGGGTTTGCTGTGCCCAGCCGGCCGTGCCTGGAGCACACGTGCACGGTTACTGCTGTGTTGTTCAACTTGGATTCAGGGCTGCCCTCCCTGCTGCCGTCCCGTGTTGGATCAGCAGCTCTGCAGCTGCGTTGGCCACCATGGACCC
>NW_009222886.1:2107-2387 GCF_000690835.1 Fulmarus glacialis | reverse complement strand
GCCATGTACCCCAGGCGGGGTCTGCGGCTCGGACCCCTCTGGGCGATGGCTTTTGCTACCCAGCCGCGCAGAGTTGGAGGCTTTCAAAGCGCCAGCATCAGGTGAGCAGAGAAGCAGCCCAAATCCCACCAGAGGCCCTTGGGGCAGTGATGTTAGGGGCAGCCTGAGGGGCCTCGGGGGGGTTTAGGTGCTTGATTCTGAGTGTCAGAGATGGGGATCTCCAGCTACACCAAAGCCAGCTTGGGCTCATCCCTGGTTTCGGGCAGGTCGGGGGGGGCAA
>NW_009222886.1:606-2027 GCF_000690835.1 Fulmarus glacialis | reverse complement strand
GGCCGCCCTCAGGCAGGGGTGGGCACTGCTGCTTCCCAGGACTCCCCGCGCTTTGGGGACCCTCCGTGGGCCGTTCCCTGGGGATGGGGACACGTGGCAGGTGCAGGCTCTGCCCCTTCTGCGCAGACCCACTCGCTCTGGTGCCGCGTGCTGCTGCGTGTGCCGGGACTGTGACCGTCCCGTCGGCGGCTCAGCTCCGCGCCGCAGCAGGAGCGATGCGCAGTGGCACCAGGGCTGGGCAACTGGGTGCAGCATCCTCTGCAAGGGATGGCACCAAGACTTGGGCACCTCAGGGGCATTGGTGGCCTCCTCCACGTGCCGTGAGGACAGCCTAGCTGGGGGCTTCACGTGCATCGCTCCCTGCTGCAGAGACAGACACTGCACGTGGAAATCCACTTGCTCACCTTTGCCAGCGCATCCCCGGGCCTGGCTCTGCCAGCTCCTCCCCGGCAGGGTGAGTCTGGCATTACTTCATTTTCCACTTGCAAATGCAGCACAAAGCGGCACCTGTACAGAGAGAGAACGAGCCCGGGAGCGAGCCCCTGTGCAATGCCAGCGCTTTGCCCTGCTCTGGGGACTTCAGTGCTCATCTCCTCCTGATCCACGTCTGAAGCGTGAACAAAGTTTAAAACCTTCCTGTCTGGAGATGGGTGAGATCTGGGTCATTCTCCATCCTCTGCTCGACAGTGTGGTGCATTAATTAGACTTTGACTCTAATAAGTTGTGTTAAGGTCTGAAAATAGAAATGCCACTGCTATGTGTCACTGAACAGCGAGTGCTTCTCATTTTCTAATTACCGGTTGACATTTTGCACAATTAACTCAATGTGCTGGCCCTCAGATAACTGCAATTTCCATCCCGTGGGTCCTGACCGCTCGGCTCCAGGGAGCCGGGCTGCGGGACCAGGCAGGACGCGGGCTGATGGGCTCAGGGGATGCTGCCGTGTCAGGAGTCCTCCTCCCTCGCTCGGAGCAGGGACGGGAGCCGCCCCGGCGGGCAGAGGGGCTGGGGGCAGCTTGTCTCTGTCCGGTCCTCGCCCCTGGGCTTTCCGGCCCCGCTGTCTCCATCACGGGAGCCCCGGGCTCCCGGGGTGAAGGTCCACTGCAGGGAAACCTCCCTTTTCCCTCTTCTCTCCTCTCGCCCGTGGGCCACAGGTGGGGTGGGAATGTATTTTGAAAGCGGCTGGAAAAACATTTGCAAACCCTCTCCTGTCCTTACGGGAACCGTGTTTCCTCCCGTGAGCCCGTGTCAAAGGTGCAGCCCAGCTCCCCGGTGCCCCCGCTCCCCTCTGCCCCCCTCGCCTCTCTCCCCCTCGGTCTCCATCTCTCATCCCCGCCGTCGGTGGTTGCCTTGGCAACGTATCCCTCTCCCTGCACTTTTTCATCCTTTTTCCTTTGTAATCTATACATTCTCGCACCTCC
>NW_009222886.1:356-568 GCF_000690835.1 Fulmarus glacialis | reverse complement strand
TCTGCAGAGAAGCCCTTTGGATTGAAAGGCAGGGGAATGCACTCAGTGCCCAGCTGGAAAACCACGGACCCCGGGAGGAGAGAGGTGGCGGTGGCAGATGAGGAGAGTCGTGTTGCAGCTGGGTGAAGCGGCACTGCTCCATCTCACCGTGGGGAACGGTGTCCCGTGTCCTTCCGAAGCCAGGGGCTGCCCTGGCAATGCCACCCGCTCCC
>NW_009222886.1:0-267 GCF_000690835.1 Fulmarus glacialis | reverse complement strand
CTTGGAAACGGGCTGAAGCCTGTGATGGGGAGCAGTTCCACACGGGTGCTTTCACACCCGCGTTCGAGTTAATAGGCAGGTGTAGGAGGAGCTGAGTGGCAATTCAATTTGTAGCAATTATTTGCCAATTAAGATGAGCGCAGGCAGTGTCTGGGGTGGGAAAAAAAAGCCTCTTGGCCTGAGGACAGGGGTTGAAAAAGCAGAGGTGAAGCTGGGAGTGCAAATGCCAGCGAGGGAAGAGACGGGGCTGGTGACGCCGGCACCCCA
>NW_009222885.1:0-1892 GCF_000690835.1 Fulmarus glacialis | reverse complement strand
GGAGAATCACAGAATGGTTGAGGCTGGAAGAGACCACCAGAAGTGACCTTGTCCAACCATCCTTCTGAAGCAGGGTCACCTGGAGCAGGTTGCCCAGAACTATGTGCTGATGGCTCTCGAATATCTCCAGGAAGGGAAACTCCACAACCTCTCTGGGCAACCTGTTCCAGTGGCCAGTCACCCTTACAGTAAAAAAGTGTTTCCTGATGTTTCAGACCAGCCTCCTGTGTTTCAGCCTGTGCCCATTGCCTGTGGTCCTGTCATTTGGCACCACTGAGAAGAGTCATCTTTGCACCTTCCCTGTCGTCTTTGCACCTTCCCTTCGGTTATTTATATATATAGTGTCTTGGGTTTAAGTGACAAGATTTTGGTTGTGGAGGGGGTTCCAGGGGTGGCTTCTGTGAGAAGATGACAGAAGCTGCCCCTGTGTCAGAACTATGCCAGTTCCAGCTGGCTCCAGGATGGACCCGACACCAGCCAAAGCTGAGCCAATCAGCCACGTTGGTAGAGCTTCTCTGATAACATATTTAAGAAGAGGTAAAAAGCTGCTGTGCAACAAACAGCTGGGAGAGACGAGTGAGAATATGTGAGAGAAAACAACTCTGCAGACACCAAGGTCAGTGAAGAAGGAGGGGGAGGTGGCATGGGAGCTTCAGGCGGTGGAGCAGAGATTCCCCTGCAGCCCATGGTGAAGACCATAGTGACACAGGTTGTCTCCCTGCAGCCCATGGAGGTCCACAGTGGAGCAGATATCCACCCTGCAGCCCGTGGAGGACCCCATGATGGAGGAGGGATGGATGTGTCCTCAAGGAAGCTGTGACTTCATGGAAAGCTGGAACAGGTTCCTGGCAGGAACTGGAGAGGAGCCCACACTGGAGCAGGTTTTGTAGGAGGACGTGTGGCCCCTTGGGGGACCCATGCTGGAGCAGTCTGTTCCTGAAAGACTGCACTCTATGGAAAGGACCCATGCTGGGGCAGTTTGTGAAGAACTGCAGCTTGTGGAATGGACCCACATTAGAGAAGTTTGTGATGGGCTGTGTCCCATGGGTGGAACCCCATGCTGGAGCTGGGGAAGAGTGTGAAGAGGAAGGAGCGGCAGAGACAACATGTGATGAACTGACTGCAACACCCATTCTCCCACCCCCTGCGCCATTTGAGAGGAGGAGATAGAGAAGTCAGGAATGAAGTTGCGCCCAGGAAGAAGGGAGGGGTGGGGAGAATGTGGTTTTAGATTTGTACTTATTTTTCATTATCCTGCTGTGATTTTGATTGGCAATAAATTAAATTAATTTCCCCAGGTCGAGTCTGTTTTGCATGTGACAGTAATTGCTGATTTCCTTGTCCTTATCTCGACCTATGAGCCTTTCATCATATTTTCTCTCCCTGCCCAGTTGAGGAGGCGGAGTGATAGAACATCTTGGTGGGCACCTGGCAGCCAGCCTTGGTCATCCCACCACACATTGATAAAATCCCCCCTGAGCCTTCTCCTTTCTAGAGTAACCAGTTCCAGTTCTGTCAGCCTTACCTCATGGGAGAGATGCTCCAGGCCCTTAATTATCTTTGTGACCTTTCATTGGACTCTTCCAACGACTTCCATATGTCCCTTGTACTAAGGAGTCCAGAACTGGAACGAGTACTCCAGGTGTGACGTCACCATTGCTGAGAAGAGGGAAAGGATCACCTCCCTCTACCTACTGGTAACACTCCTCTTAATGTAGCCCAGGTCAGCATTAGCTTTCTTTGAAAAAAGGGCATATTTCTGCCTCATTATCAACTTGGTGTCCACCAGGACAACCCAGGTCGTTTTCTGCAAAACTGCTTTCCAGCTGAGCAGCCCCCAGCACAGAGGAATGACCCTGTCCTCCATCCTGGTGCTGTGGCTTGGGCAGTGT
>NW_009222884.1:32515-32778 GCF_000690835.1 Fulmarus glacialis | reverse complement strand
GTGGGGTGGGGAGGACTGGAGGTGACCCAGGGAGGGGATCTCCACTCTCCTCAGGTGCCAAAATGAAGAGGGGTTGGATCCTGCTTGCTTCTCTCCATACCACATGTGAGAAGTGTCTGGAGACCCTCTTCTTGCCATAGCTGGGACAAGGGGCCCCAGGAGCCCGATACCAATGGACACACCTGCACTGTAGTATCAGATCAGCCTCTTTTCACTAGGAAACCATGAGGGAATTGCACCAAGAGGCTTTTGATACGAGCAGG
>NW_009222884.1:31909-32496 GCF_000690835.1 Fulmarus glacialis | reverse complement strand
GTGCGTGAGCCCCAGACACCAGACATGGAGTCTTTCACTGTTCATTAGCCAAGAGAGAAGCAAAATCTGTCTCTCTGGAGGCCTCAGTGTTTCACAAGGCCTGGAGAAATTGCCTGAGGACCCATTTCTTGCATCCTCAGGACAATGGAGCATCCCTCGCCCTGCACACAGGGAATCCCCTCCCCAGGTGGGAGGGTTCACGCTCCCTTGGGAAGCGTCTCCCTCACCTTCTGCCCTGCCTCGGCTGTGCCCTGCATGCTGTGCCGGGTCTGTCTGACTCTCTGAAGACCAAGTCTGCTAAACGAATTTGGAGCCAGACCCATCGATTCACTCTACTGGGAGAGTGAAATAGCTGCAAACTCATCTGTTCAAGGAAGCAGAGCCAGGCAGCCAGAGCATCCCTGCTACACTGGCCCCCTCCACAGCAGAGACAGCCCAAACCAGACCCTTCCACCCAAGAAAACCTTCAACCCAAGAAGAAAAATAGGGGACCGTGTGGTATAAACACAGACCTTGCATACAAAATTGCTCTAGCTGGAATTAACCAAAAATGTGTGGTTTTCTCCTGCCGGCAGGACCCCAGCCGG
>NW_009222884.1:28803-31808 GCF_000690835.1 Fulmarus glacialis | reverse complement strand
CTGGGTAGCTGATGCCGGAGCAACAGCTCGCATGGATGGCATGTTCAATGTGCACGGTTTAGTTTCCATGCCTTTTTAACGCTGTCTAAACACGAGACGTTCCCGCTGCTTTCGCAGCCTTGCTAATCGGCTGCAAAGAGCAGATTTCTGTTCAAATTGCAGCTGCTTTTGAACTTCAGACTTGCCTTTAAAATCCAATTCCTATGAGGTCCCCCCCCCTCCCCTTCCAAACATGTCTCTGCTCTGGCTCGCAGAGCTGCCAAGCAGCACAAGCAGCAACCCGCTCCCGCAGCCCTCCTTGGAGGACCAAGGGCAGGTCGCACACCCCGCAGGGATCCCACAAGGGCTTTTCTGCTCCTGTGCTGGTCACCCCAGGCTCCCCCAGCCTCTGGGACCTCTGGAAATAGAGGACTGGAGTGCCCATGCCAACCCATCACCTGGAGCCTAGAAGTGAGACCCTCCCTGGGGAGCATCTCTTGGGCTGAACCTCCAGCAGATGCTACGGTGTCTCCAGCTCTTCCTGCACCATCCTCGTGGCTCTCCCTTCTCCCTACTCCAGTGGCTGTTTATTCCCCCCGACAAGTCTCTTTCATCGCATAAGTGCGGGATAACGCCGTGCGTTGGGTGCTGAGCGAAGCACCTGCATGAGTCACAGCAATAACTGCGCTCTCTGCCTGTCCTCCACCCACGCCCCAGCTCAGTCACCTCTGCAATTCGCATTTTTTTTTCCGAGCGGCGCGGAAGCGGGTACCGTGTGGAGCCGCACAGCGGGGCTGGAGCATTCCTGACGGCGCACGCCTGGTGGGCTCTGGTTTTCCTTAGATGAGGCAAAACAGGAGCCCTGGAAAAGCCCGACTGAATCCAGCGGCAGCCGGAGAAGGGCTGGTGAGCTGGGGCATCTCCAGGCTCAAACTGCAGTCTCCTCCAGGGAGACTGGGAAAATCACATTACAAGACTGGCCCAGGCCCAGGCCCTCGGCAGAAGCGATGCAAGGAGGAACGGGGGAGCTGGGCAAAACCCCCTGACCCCTGTCTGGTCACCCCCCAGCCTGTGCTAATGAAAACCCGGGCGATGTCCATGTGTGCCATGCCAGGGGGGACTTACAAGCTGAAGGCCAGCAGGCAGGACGAGCCCCCGGGGATGGCGCCTGCACTAACACACACACACAGCCACGAAGCGCTTGCCAAGACCCTGTTCCCCAGGAAAACAGCCTGAGGCTCACAAGGAGCTACTTGCCAGAGCAGAAGAGGTTCATCTCCAGCACATCCTTCGCTCAACAGATGTGTTTCAGGTCCTGCTAAGCTGTAAAGAGACTGGCCAAGGGTCCTTGATGGGTGCAGATGGGCTCAGTTCCATTAGCCATCATTAATTAGCCAAAATGCACTGAGCATCACGAGCCACAAAACCAACCTGCTGCTGGGCAGGAGGCACGGCCGGAGGCAGCCGCGGCCGGATCCAGCGCTGGAGGCTGCTGGGCACAGGGGAGGAGAAGCTGGACTCGCATAAAAAATCATGGCGGGAGCACACTCAGTGGGAGTAGTTTTAGCAATAATTCGGGGTTTCTACATGATAATTTCAGATCACAGATGGAAATATCCAAGAGGAGCATCTCATAAATCACACAGTCTGTGATTTTTCCCTTTTTCCCTGCTGCGTTATGATAGAAAATTGCAGCCGGTGTTTCCAAAAGCCATGAAATACCATGCAGGCCCTGGCAAGTTCACGTCCAGCTGAAGCAAACTCCACTCCAGCTTGCGGCTCGCCTTCGAAAAGGTCACCAAACCCAACAGCTGCGTTTTGCTGAGTGTAATTTGCACCTTTTCCCCAGCTCATTTGGCTGCTCAGACGCCTTTCTCATCAGTGTTGATTCAGCATTGTTCTCACACCAGCCTTGCACCCCTTGAACACAACTGCAACCAGTGGATTTCTGATTGGAAACATGGAAAAGGGCATGGGCAGGCAGCTGTGAGAGAAACAAAAAGGCATTTTTTTCATACGATTCTCCAATAAAAAGAGAAAAGACAGCGACTTTGCTAAAAGTGACCATGCTGTAACCCCAGAAGATCTTCTCTGCTGCTGCCTCCCTCCATGGCCGGGTGAAAGCACCTTGGGTGCTGCGGCAGAGACACCTCATAGCACCTGGTGCCCCGGCTCTGCCTTCAAAACCACGTTCTCCATCTGTGCTCAGTCTCAGCAGCGCAGCAGTAAATTGTCACCGTCCTTTCCCCGGTGCTGCCCCGACTGCCCTCACACCCTTCCCCGTGCTCGGGGGCTGCCCCAGTTTACCTGCAGGGCTCAGGGCGAGCATCGTGCCATCGACTGGGAGCAGCAGCATCTTCGTGCTGCAGCCCAGGACATGGTGGGGTCCAGGATGTGCCCCCCGACCACCCTGGAGCTATGCTAATGGGTTACTATTTTAATTACATGGAAGTCTAAACATGCTGCAGAGTCTTGGTAATTCTGCACAGCACAGAGGAAGGCCTGTTCGTCACCTTGCAGTTTATTTTTTTGCATAGTAAAGGTAAAGTGACACCAGGGACATGTGTCTTTTACGGTCCGACGTCAGCTGCCTGCAGGTCCAGAGAGCCGCGAGCAGGAGGGGAGAGGGAGGGAAGGCAGGCAAAATAAACAGATAAATCCCTGGAACATATGGCTTGTGCTTGGTATCTTTACGCATGAGGCACCCCACTTAATAAAAGTTTAGGATGGAAAAGCCAAATAAAATTGATAATCTGCCCAGGGAGGGTGATTCAGATGAAGTAAGCACATTACAAGGGAGTGACTGATTTACAGTTTTCTTCTATTTGCAGTTTTATGACTATTACAGTTATTCTTGTGAATATAATTCATTACCGTGCTATTATTCCCAGAAGTGAAAATCAAAGGTTTATCAGCCGACACCGGCAAGCATGAAATACTGCCCCAACGCACAGCTCTGTGCTGGAATCAAAGCCTCAAACCAACCGAGGAGGCAGGAGCCGAGCGCTCGCCTCTCCCCATCCCCC
>NW_009222884.1:19654-28772 GCF_000690835.1 Fulmarus glacialis | reverse complement strand
CCCCCCTCCCCGGGTCCCCGGCCGGGATGCGGGCGGGGGCAGGCAGCTCCAAGCCAGCAGCACCTCCCAGCTGGGCAGGGAGGAGGCGATGAGCCACACAGGCATCCGCACAGCCGGGACCTCATCCTCTAAAGGATGATGGACACAGGAGTGGGAAAGGGAGGCTGGATCCATTGTTTGGAAAAAAGTAATATAGGCATGCGTGCCAGCAGGCAGCCCTGGGTCGGGCGCAGGTGGGGGGAGCTCTAGGAGCCAGGTACCAAGGGGGGTCAGGCACGCTGCCTCTACCGGGGCCACGGCACGCTCCTAGGCGTGGGTTTGGGCACAGCATGTCACTGCGCTGAGAGGTGCTGTTGGGGCAGGGTGATGGGCTCAAAACCAAGAGAGCATGACCTGGAGCCAGGACGAATGATTTCGGGGGAGGGTTTTATTTTGACTAACAGCTATAGCTGGGAGCTAAACCAGGGTTTTATCCAACCTAAAAAGCAGTGAAGAGAGGACTGAAATATACTTCAGGTTGCTGCACAGTGGATACCTGATCCTATAGCCCACGTTTAACACAAAAGCCATCGTTCCTGTGGTGAGGTTTCTCTGGAGGCAGCTGAAGCCCAGCCCCAGCCCCAGCCCCAGCCCCAGCCAGCTGCTGGTGCAGCTGGTGCAGCTGATGGCACAGCCCTCCCCAGCTGCATCCTGTGGGCTTTCAGGCTTGGTCACTCCCACAGGCCAGCCTCAGCCGTGAAAAACAAGAGAAATCTCTTCCAGCCTCCCTTTGCTCCTCTTTTCAACAAGTTTTTGTCTGAAGAGCCACCCTTTACTTTCCCCTGTTCAGCTCCACAGCAGATACTCATCCCACAGGCTTCTTTGAAGCACTCCAGATACTCCTGCCGTCCTGCTCCAACACTGATAGATATCAGCTCTTGATTAAACAAAACTCCAGAAGCTAATGGCAAAGAGAGCCCGGAGCATCACGGAGACCCTGCAATAACCCCCTGTGAATGTGGAGAGGAGAGGAGAGGAGAGGAGAGGAGAGGAGAGGAGATGGACCTCAAGATCAGCATGTCTGGGTCAGACCAAGGACCCCTTCAGCCCAGCATCCGAGCACTGGTCCTGGCCAAGAGCAGGTGTGATGGAGAGAGCAGGAGGGATCAGGCAGACCTGAGGGACACTTCCCTGGCATCCACCCATCTGGGTCCCAGAGCTTGTCTCAGTGCTTAATAGCTCTTGATGGATTTTTTTCTTCCTAGAATTTGTCTAATCGCTTTCTGAAGCCTTGCAAAGTTTTGGCATTCACAGTATCTGGTAATAGGTCTCCGGCTGAAGGACATGCTGCGGGAGGAGGTTTGTGTGCTGTCAAAGCCTCGGTCCACGGTGCTGGGATCTAAGTCACATATGAGGATGGGAAACACGAACACAGAGGCAAAGAGTTTATTCCTCATCACTACAAAGTGCCACAGTGGGAGCAGAGTCTCTGAAGTCTCAATTGCTGAAAAGGGAATAAAACTGTCACCAGCTGCGTTGTCAGAGTCTGTCCTCAGCCCTCTGCTCTCTCCAGGGCCCTAGAAATGGGACACCCCAGAGCAGCTGAAAACAAGCAACCAGGATGAGCTGCAATTGCTGTTTAACAGCTCTGGATCAGGAAAAAAACCCAAAAGCCGCACTTAAACAAATGTGCCCATTGCAGTGGAGCAAGCTGAGCCTCTGCCAGCGTTCAAAGTGAAGCACGTCAGGTGCTGTGTTGAGAAGGGGCAGTTTGGTAGAGCCAAGAGCTGCAATACAGAGATGTGACCGAACTAGCAAAGGCTCAGCCTAATGACAGCCCCACGGACCGGCAATGCCAGCTCAGGCCACTCGTCCCCATCCCACTGCCACGGCCAGGAGCCAGGCTGGGGCTGTCCTCGACTTCCCCAGCACCGCCGGCACGGCAGCTTCCAGCCAGCGTTTCATGCAGCAAGCAGCTCCAACTGGACATGCGCAAAATAAATCCTATTAAGCTGCAAACGGCATGAAGTAAAGGCAAATCAGCTGCAGCAATAACCGTGTACTTTCCCTGCCAGAGGCTGGGGACAGGGTGCAGTGGGGCCCCAAAAGTGCCCAGCGAGGACACAGCTCCAGACTGAGCTAATGGCACGTGTGCGGCCGAGAGACACTAGCATCACGGTTAATTGTGATGAGCAATAAAATTCCAACTGGGGATGAAGGTCCCAGCGCCTGCCAATTAGTCCTGGCATCCTGAAGACAGACTGTAATGGGATTATTGAACCAGTCCTATTATGTACTAAAGTGTTCGGGGAACCTTGCCACTGTGCCGCTGCTGAGCTGATGAGAGCAATGTGCACACCAGCACATGCCGGGAAGGGCTGTGTGAGGAGCCGGGATGGGAAACAGGCACCCACCCACCCTTCCCACAAAAAATAAGCACTTTTCTCACTCCCTAGCTAAAGCACTAATCATGCCAAAGGTGTTTGAGTTAACAAGCAAGCAGTAAAGCTGAGCAGTAACCAGGATTTTGCTGTTTAAGATAAAAATGGATTCGTTTTCTCTCTTGAAAGACAAACCCAAAGAAGCTGCATCAGCCCCCAGCTGAGAATATTTAAAAGGCACTGCTGATGCAGGAAGCTGTTTGCTTGGCCATCTTGCTATAATGGCAGGTATTTGTGATTCAGACCTTTTTCCTTGGCAGCCCTGATGAGATTTTGTGTTTATAACACCACTATTAAGGGTGGGAGGATGGGCTCAGCCTGCCAAAAGAGCCGCCGCTCTCTCCGGCTCACGGGTGACATTTGGAGCCAGTGGGTTCACCGCGGCAGACGATGGAGGGAGCATCCTGCAGACTCGTCATCTCAGCAGCTGCTGAAAATACGTGACCCTCTGGCTCTGCTTGCTGCAAACATTGCTGCAGGGATCTCTCTTTGATGGGGGGGGAGACCAGAACTGCTATTTAAATGACAGCAATGATGGCAAACCTTGGTCATGGAAAGGTGCAGACATTTGTGTTGTGGGTGCTGCACCCTCTCCTCTCCCGTGCCTCCCAGCAGGGTGCCCCTGGCAGCCTCCCAGCAGGGTGCCCATGGCAGTCAGCAGCTCGGAGGCAGGGTCCACCCTGCGTGTGTGCCCACACCGTAGCCCGCTCGGTCCCATCCTGGCCCCTTCCTGGAGCTCTGAAGCCACTAATCACCCCTGAATGCTGAGGTCCCCCAAACTGTCGCACAGTGCCCATGGTCTCTGTCCCCCTCAGTGCCCATTGCTCACTGGTTTTGGCTGCATGGCCAAAAAGTGGCTTCATTTATCTCAATATATATTTATGTATCTCAATAAAGTAACCTTGTGCTGAGAAAGGTCGTCTCTTGTTCATGGCTCACTCCAAAACTTCTCCTCCCTCTCTGGCACAAGGACCTGGCCATCAAAGGGCTCTCCCGACTCCTCGATGGAAGGACCTGGGAGCTTTCTGCTGGGGCTCCAGCCCCTCCACTCGTCCCTGTACCCCCTCGGCAGTGCTGCTCCTGCGGGACTGGGGGTCAGGAGCCCAGGCAAGCTGGGGATGGTTCCTGTCCCCGTGGAGGACTGCAGCCACGGCAGGTTTGCAGGCGGATGACAGAATTGAATCAGACGCCATTTATTAGGCAATAAAGCGGCAGACTAAGCGGAAAACGAGTGAGGTGGGAGAGGATGGCTTCTGGACTGTGTCTGCAGGAAGCATTAGCAGGACGTGGTTTACGGGGATGAAAAGCCATTTGATTATTAGGGCAACATTTAGTGCCTGTGGCTACAGGAGGAAATGCTGCTGCTTTTCCCCCTGCTCAGCACAGAGCCAGGACTCATCCAGCCGTGCCCAAGGGCTGCAGCATCGTGGAGGAGCACAGCCATCACAGCCAAGGCTGTGCCCCCATCCGGGAAAAGGTCAGCAAAGGTCCTGCTGCCAGAGCAAGGCTGCTCTGCCCGTGCTGGACTGCAGCCAGTTGCTCTTAATAAAGCATTAAGAGGGTCTGAATTTTATCTCCAATCCATAAGCTTTGCTTTTCTGCCTGGGAGCCTGGTGCGAGGTGTCTCGAGGTGGGGGTTCATTTCACCTTTATCATCATGGGCAGATGCCCCCAGGTTCCTGGGAAGGCTCAGCCAAGATGATGTGCACATCTCGGAGCCGAGGGAGGTGCAGGGAAATGCCCCGGGAGCCACCTGTGACCCATGACCTGCCCTGCTGTCCCCACGAGGCCAAGTGACACTGACAGCCCATGGCCATGCTCCGAACTGACTCTGAATCTATCATTTCCAGTGCATTAATTTCTGCTCATTATTGATCACCTTGTAACACACTAGGACTGTGCTGTGCTCCAGCAGCCATGAGTTATGAGCCCATCAATATGTGGCCGCAGTAAATGATGTGCTCTCTGCGTGCTGCCACCCGGGGCAGCAGCCATCGGGTTACAAATCCAAATGTGGCCATTGAAAGTACTTATCTGCTCCTAACAGAGCATAATGTGCTAATCACAGAGCTAACCACTATAGCGAATTCTGCTATAGGTAGAGCACAGCCTTTTGCTCCTGCACTCCCGAGGTATTTGGGAGCCAGAGAAGAAAGGAGGACCAGGAGGATGAGCTGTTTATGTTTTTAAAGACTTTAGGGTCAATAGTCAGGATTTATCCTGAGTTAGAGGTGAGCACCAGTGTGGTGTGTTCGGTTTGCCCAGGGCCAATTTCACACCGGTGGGATCCAAACCCACATGCCAGAGCAGCTTCTCAGCCCACGTTTGTGTCCCAGCACCTCCTCCCACACCAGCATCACCCTGGCTGCGCGAGTGAGACCCCAAGCTCTATCTAGAAGAGGACTAAAAAGCACACAAAAAACCTCCGGACCTCCTTTTGTAGATTGGTGCCATGACCTCTTCCTGAGGACATCTTTGAAGTCACCTGAAGTCCCCAAGGCAGGAGAAGGCTCCAGCCAGGCAGAGGTGGGAGCAGGAGTTTTGCTGGGAGCAGCGGCTGCAGGGCAGGATCATAACTAGTTATGAGCAAGTGCCAGGCTGGTCATGAGCATCCGGATCAAACCCACTGCTCAATTATCCCGTGGGTGAAGCAGGGGCTTATGACACGTGGGAGCACCCCCCAGACCCCTCTTGGCACCAGGCAGCTGCCTCCAGCCCTGCTCACCCACCCTGGTGCCCCGCGGGCTCCCCACAGTCCCAGCAGCCTTCGCACCCACTGCCTAGTGAAATGTGCAGCAGCAAGGGGAGAGGGGGAAGGCTCGGTGCTGGAGGGTCTCCCAAAAGCAAACAGTACTTTGATTTATTAAAAATTAGAGGGCTTAGCTCACACTCAGGACTCGGGTACAAGAGCCACACGTGTGCTGCAAGCGAGTGGGCGCTCGCGGCCGGGGAACACGCCGTCAAGGCAGCCTCTGCGGATACTGGAGGTAGAAGAAATATCAGAGGGGGTTTGCTCCTCATGTTGCAGGGCGGGAGGTGAGCAGCAGCAGGAACCGTGCCCTTCGGGAGCGCTTTGTGTGATTAGGCGCATTAACGAACAGAGCGGCTGCAGCAGCAGCTGCTTTGGAGATGCTGGGAGGGAGGAAGCATTGATCTCGTCCCTGCTGACAGTTTCTGTGACCAGCAGCAGCAATTAAAGCATCCCGGAAGAGGACACGGAGCCACTGCAGCCGCAGAGCACTAACGACAGCGGCAGAGGCAAGATGGGAGGACTCGGTCCGGGTCGTGCCAGTGATGTTGCACACTCACAGCTTCACACCCGGGGGGTCTGCAGTGTGCTGGGGAGCAGCGTGCACCAGGGCTGTCACTTGTGTCCCAGGGCACCAGAATGGCTCCTCACCCCGAGAAGAGCACACCGGGGTGTCCCCAACCCGCTAACGGGGTTCTAATGCTGGGGAGAGGGAGGGAGAGCTGGTGCCCTCCCCTGGGACGGCCAGGAGAGGAGTTGAGATTGGCCTCAGGACAAGGGCAAGATCGAATTGCTCAAGTAGGCCGTGAGCAGCAGCATTTGCCCCCATTGAATTCCCTCTTATTTGTCTTTGCCTTTCCTCTTACCCCTTTTCCTACCCTGAAGGGCTTTCTGCACACAGCAGGGAGCTCTTCCCAAAGCCCTCGCCTTGAAATATTGTGTTATTGATCATCCCGGCATGTCATGACATCTGCCAACTCCCTGCTAATTGCAAGATAAACCTGGATTTGAAGAGGGATGGCATGCAATGTTTGAGTGCACAAGGGAGCGAAGGGATGCCAAACATGGACCTCCAGAACAGGGACACCCAGTGAGTCAAGGGGCTTGTGGTGAGGTCCCCAGAAAGTATTGGGAATTGCAATGTTCACAGACCCATTGGTTTGAGAGGGATGATTTCTTTACGTTACAAGAGCTGACATGCCTTCACATGACCTGCCACAAGCTGAGACACGAGGGAGAGGACAAGGAGAGCTGGCTCTCCTCGCTCTGGGACAAGCACACCCCTGTAACGCTGCTCCTCCTGGCAGAGCTCACACCCGGCTCAGCAGCTGGTCCATCACTGGGCAAAACCGCTCCTGCCTTGAGCAGCTCCTCAGCTCTGGACACCTGAGCTTATCCTCCAAGAAAGCAGAAATCCCCCGGCGTGGGACACCATCCTGATGGCACGGCCGCATGCACCAGCTTCCTATAGGTTATATTAATAATTTTTGTTGTAGGTAATTTTTGTTGTTATGAGCTGCAGACTCAGAAATGCTAGTTTCTTGCCTTCGTCAAAAACCACAGCAGCTCTACATATGCATTAAAACCCAGCACACGTGATTTATCTCAAACCACCTGAACTTCTTGTTCTGGTATATTATCTGCCAGCATCCGCCCTGGGAGGCGTTACATGGCACTTCTCTGTGCGGAGCCCCAGTCTGTCAGAGCCTTAGTGTTTTAGATCATATTTCCTCAATAAGACATAAGCTGTTGGAAAAAAAGAGTAAACACACCACAAAAATGACAGGGAGCCTGTGAGCGCACATGGAGAAAAGACAAAGCGAGTTTTGGGTTTCCCATCTACGCTCTCTTGAGTGTCCTATTAAATTTGGAAACCGACCGGAGGCAGAATCATCCGAAGCCCAGCTGTTTCGCAGCTGTGCAGCGGGAATTGCTCTCGGCCCCACGCTGTAGTTTGTCAAATGACGTTTTCATCTTTAGAGGCTCTTAATTAGCCCCTTCGTCATTCACCAAAACCCTCTTAGGTTTCACAGTCTGCATGTTGGGATGGGGCGACCCGGAGTGCAGGATCCCAGTGTCCCGGATGATGCTGCCCTATTCCCACAGGACCATTCCTGTTCCCTCTATAACCTCTGTGGAAATACACAGCAGCACTTCCCTCCAGCCCCCCAATATTTTTTCCCAGTCATTTATTTCTAAGAAACTTAGAAACAGGCTTAAAACTCTCCTTTTTGGCTCCGTTACTCTAAAGCACCAATGCTATAAACAAATGGCAACAGCCTCAAGCCTCTGGGCAGAAGCTCCTCCTTTGGGGGTGACCCCCTCCCGAGCCAGGCTGCTCCGTGGGGCTGTGATGCTGCTCCCCAAAAAGAGCATGGGGTACCCGCAGAGCTCAGGGGGGCTCAGAGGGGGTCGCATTGTGCCCACAGCCCCTGCCAGCCCATGCAAGAGGGGGAACAGTGGTGTCCCCTTCCCACTAATCTGCAACCGGGGAGAGAAAGCGCAGGGATGAAGCAGGACCTCAAGCATCACGGGGCTCCTAAGTGACTCAGAGGAGGAGCAGCCAAACAGCGCTCCCTTTATTGATTTATTTATAGAGAATGAGATATTAATGCAAGACCTGTTGTTTGAACTGGTTTCTTCTCGCCGAGAGAGAAGCCCTGCTGTGCCCGGGGAGGGGGTGTGCGTGCGTGCAGGCGTGTGCAGAGTGCTAATCCCTGCCCGGTCCCCTCCTCGCTCCGTCTGTTCCTTCGGACGATTTTCGACTTCTCAACTTCCTATTCCCCTTTCCCCACCCTGAGTAGGGAGCGGCTGGCAATTAAAATATTAGCAGGGGGGAAACGTTTCATAATGCATATGATTATTCCTTAGTCCAAGGAATTTTAATTAGCTGAAAATAGAGAAGAACAAGTTTTGCAGGTTGGACCCTGCAGCCTGGCGGTGAGACCTCACTGGCTGCCTTCCCCTGCCCGCAACATGCCTTGGGTGGTCCATTATTGCTCGGTCAGAGCTTGTGCCTCCAGATTTTCCTGCAGCTTTATTATTATTTTTATGTCTTTAGTTTTACAATATACAGGCTTTACAGCAGGGTATTTTTTGTGACGTTTTTTTATCTTGGTTTTGGTTTTTGCTCAGTAGCATAACGAGACAATGGGATTTATGGGCAGCTCTGAGTTTTCTGTTACAGCTTTTCTTAGCAAGATCATCACTTTTGTCGCTACCCTTGCTGGCCTTTCTCTCTGGCTTTGGTGGTCCCCAAGAGATGCAGCCCACATTAGTCTCCAGTTGGTGTTCGAGCAACTCAAGCAGTGATCACACAGGAGCTGTTGTAGCTAAATAAAAGTTTCAAGAACAGCAGGGTTTTAAAAGTCTTCTGAGATATTTCTGCTGTCATCCATTAACACCGGCTTGGGCAAAGCCCTGCTTATGGGGGACAATGGCAAAAAGCATCCTCACTTGGAAGGCTAAGGACTAACGCAGCAGTCTTGAACGACCAGCCGGGGACTGAGAAAGCAGCTGAGAGCAGCGGCAAAGCCAGGATCTGTAAACTGGCAAAGGCATAAAAGAACTGGGGTGTTATTTCTTAATGATGCCAAACTCAGGATCCAGGTGGGGAAGGTGTGAGCCAGCTCCAGCTTGTGCCTGAGCTGCTGCAGGAGGAGCTGCCCCATGGCCAAGCAAGCAGAGGCTCTGCCTGGCCATGAACTTGGGGCTGTGATTTTGGGGGCAGCAGTCGTGAAGGCTGAGGAATCCCCAGAGGCCAGCGGGGATGAACCTTCCTGAGGTTTCGTGATGAAGGGAGAGCAAAGAGCATCCTTCAGCTGAGATCGTGGTAAGAATTTGGGGAAACACCCCACCGGGCAGCCAGCAGCCTTTGCAGGCTGATTCCTCATCCAGCCGCATCTCAGAAGCAGGGCACTCAAAACACAGCATCAACCGTGTTTTACCT
>NW_009222884.1:0-19631 GCF_000690835.1 Fulmarus glacialis | reverse complement strand
CCCGCCAGCCCGCCCACCCACCCAGCAAGAGTGTGAGGATAAAGATCCAGCAAAGATCTTCTCCCCCTTCATTTTGTGAAGTTAACACTTGAGTCTTGTGATTTCCTTTAGCCGGAGCCCCAGAGCGGGCACCCAAGGGCGAAGGGATGCCAGTACCGCAGACTTGCTCCTTCAGCATTTCTCAAGGAAGGACAAGGGCCAACAACTCCCTTTTCACACCCTCATCTCTGACAATTTCAATGTTTTTGCATACACTTTGCAAATATTGCCCCACACGTTTGGCCAAATACCGGATTTTTTCCCCTCAGGAGAAAAATCCCAGTTGCAATGTGGTCCCCGACAATACTAAGACACATGCAGAGACTGGAGGTGTCCCTTGCAAGGTTGCATTTCCTAGATCTGTGGTTTAATTTAGCGGTTACAAGATCATTATCTTGCAAGTCCCTCCCTGGAACAGACTACGGAGGAATCTCTGGGGGTTTTACACCAGTGGCACAGCCACCTGGCCGGCAGCGTGCGGGCAGGGCCGACCCCGTATAGGATGGGGCTGCTTTACCCAACCTCCTCGTGGGCTTCCCCGAGCTCTGCTCTCTCCAGTGCCACTTCTCGCACCAACATCCCCCTCCTTGCCACTCAAAAAAAATAAAGAAAGGAGGAATTTCTAGAGGATCCGACTGCCTCGGTGTACAAAGCCTTTCCCATAGCAGGAGCTCTCCTCCTCTCCTCCCCACAGCAGCCGGGGCATGGCAGGGCTGAATGTGCCCTCCGGCAGGATGAGAAATTGCTCATTGAGCAATGTAAATATTTCAGCAGCATTATCTCCCTCGTTTAAGTGCCCTGTCCACCCCCCCTGGACTCACCGCTAATTCCCCGGGGTCCTGTGCAGAAGCAAAACCGATGCAAAACAATGCAGCCGAATTGTCGCCAGTCTTCAAGGAAAAGTGAAAAAAAAGGTAAGTTTATTCATGCTTTATGTGCTCCTAAAGCCCAGCCGGGCTGTGAATCGCTCAGCTCTGTGCGGGGTTGGGGCCAAGCTGGGGCAAACTGAAGCGAACACAAGCCAGGATGAAGTGACCGGCTGAGCGGCACTTTGCTCCGAAGCCAGCCCCGGAGGCACGGCCAAGGCGGTGGTTCAGACCCTTGATCTTTGCATCACCAGAGAGCTGGACCTTCGGAGAGATTATAGACCCAAGTCCCTGGGGATGGTCACCATGGACTCTCGTGGCTATCCGTCATCGGAAGCTCTCCGGGCTGGCAGCAGGGCAAAGCATCGCCCATGCACTGACCTCCAGGGCTTCCCAGCGGCCAAAGGGCTGCTAGAAACCACTGCAGGGACACCCACGGCCTAAGTGGGCTGGAGACACTTGCCCACAGCTGCTGGGCAAGGGAAAAATAAAAGGGCTCAGCCTGGAGCAGAGGAGGTTGAGGGGAGATGCTGGGATGTGCGTCCCAGCTCCAAGGGTAGGGCAGATGGAAGGGATTAAGAGTCAGGGAGACAAATATCCATCAGAAATGGTAGAGCTGGTCCTGCCCCAGAGCTGAGGGGGGTGATCTCTAGTGATCCCTCCCTATGAAATCTGCCTGTGGAAAGTAAAAATAACGATACTTTTCCGAGATTCACTGGCGACACATAACCTACATCAACAAGGCATTATCACCGCGTTAGCAAAGCCTCCCTCCCCGGCATCGCAACCAGCCAGGGCAGCGAGACATTATCCCATTATATTTGGGAACAAGATGAGAAATCTTGTATGGTTTCCCTGCAAGGGACAAAGCAAATAGGGCTGGTTTCTTTGGCAGAGCCACAATAAATGTCAGTGAAGGACGGGGCCGGGCTTTGCCGGCTGCTGAGCGGCAGCAAGGGATGCTGATGGAGCGTGGCCGAGGCCGTCTCCTCCCCATGCCGGGCGTCTGCAGGACACAGCTGCTGCAGGACCAGAGCCAGGCTGGGCTGGTGCAACGCAACCCAAACCCAATCTGTTAAACAGGGAGAAATGATATCAGCAAAATGACATTTTCAGCTTTAGCAGAGAGACTGTACTCGACGGGAGGAGTTAGCAGAGAGATGAGATGCTCAAAGCGGTGCTTGCTGTCAGCAATCAAAAAAAAAAAAGGGCAATCAAAAGAAAAAGGGGCAAGGAGGTGGGATAAAAGCAGAGCTGCAGACGCACTTAAAAGAAATCTTTGGTGGAGGCACAGCTCAGCATTCATCTTTCCCAAACTGCTGGTGGAATCAGGCTGACCTGGGCATCTCTATCCTTCATCCCACAGGAGACTGATAGCAGCTCCAGGAGGAACAACGCCTGTCCTCAGCAGCCTGTGGTCAAAATAATAACAAAAAAAGAGAAGACAGAAAGCAATCAAGGCCCAGGAGAGTGAGGTGAATTTAAAAGCAGGTAGGAATTTCCCAAGAGACCGGTTTGCTGGCTGAAAATGCCACTCTCATAAAAATGAAAGTTTTTCCATTGGGAAAATTTCAAGATTGATGAAAAATTATGAGTTTCCTCTGGGAGAAGGGGTGGGAGAACTGGAGACGTTCACCTAGTCTCATTTCTGCCTTCAGGGAGAAAACAAAATTAATGGGCACCGGTTGAGCAGTCACACGTCGAGCTGAGAAACCCCCCTGAGCTCTCCTAAAGCTTTTTCCACATGCTCTGAATATCTCCTCCCATGAAAAAAAAAAATCTGAGACTACATTTTTCTCCAATTCAGGTCAAAAAATGGTTTCAAAATCACATTCTCGAGCATGGGATGGGATTTTCCAGCTGGCAGTGGCTACCTTGCATCAGCAAAACCTGTGCTCTCTGCCCAGCCTGCCCCAGTGTCGCCAGTTTAATTAGCTGCCATCCCCAGTGTCTGTGGCTCAGCTTAACCTCACACAAATAAACCCCACTGTGCCGGCCAAGCTGGAATCCTGCTTGCACCAGGGGGAAATCGGTGTCTTTGTCCCCAATTCTTGCCCCAAGACTTCATGCCTGGCAGAAATTAAAACTCAGAAGATGGTCCCAGGTAGATTCACACCTGCCTCAGCCACTCAATCTTGTCTTTTATCTAAGGAGGAAAATAGGAAAAAGGGACCTACGGGAAATGAATCCTCCACCGAGCCTTGATGCATGGCTTTCCAGGCTGCCGGAGCCTGCCCGGGAGTGGGATTAATACCCATCATGGGCGCTCGTGGAGGTGAAGAGCATCCTCACCAGATGCAGGAGGGTGCAGAGAGGGGCCAGGAGGGCCACGTGGGAGTAGAAAACACAAAGGCTGGGAAAACTGGGCTTTAGGCTCAAAAAGAACAAAGGTTGTAACAAAGCAGTAATGGGAAAAGTGATGGCAAGGGAGGGAGGTATCGGTTCTGGTTAGGACAAGGTGGGATGGACTGAAACAGCAGCAAGAACATTTGGGGTTAGACATCAGGGAAACCCTTTAAGGACAGCAATGAAATGTGGGGTGGGTTGGTCAGGGAGAAGACGGACGCTGTCATGGTGAGGAACAGACCAGATGAGAGTCTCTCTGGAGAGAGGTAGGTGGAGCTGGTCCTGCCTGGACGCAGGGCTCTGGGCTAGACAAATTGCTGAGGTTTCTGCTGCTCCATTTTCTGCTGGTCCAGCCCAGGGCCTGACCCTGCCTGACTCCCCGGGGGGGGTCAGTTTACAGCTACTTTTTGTCACTTTAGGATTTGTTTTCCCAAATAACAGCAGCACCCACAGAAGGCTTGGGCACCCAGGTGGGACCCCATGGAGGGGACTGGCTTTACTGAGCTGCAAGGCAAACCTGCGCGTCCCCCTGTGAGCCCAGGTGGCTGGCAGCACGCACGGCTGGACGCAGCGAGTGGGGACAAGGACATCCACTTGCAAATTTTGCATGTGCTCAGGCAGCAGAGGGGACTTCGAAAATACCTCGGAGATGTTTGTGGAAGTGAGGTTTTTCTTGCTGGGCTCCATCGACCGGATCAGGAATCTGCAACTGGTATCTCAAAGCACTAAAGTGATCGCTTTGCCTTTGGATACATGATCAGGGACTTCTCCAAAAAGATAATAGAAGACGGCTGGGATATTTTCTCCCAAGAAGAGGAGCAGCACCAATGGGCAGGACTGCATCTAACCAGGCTGACCTGCATTTCCCTGCATCCCACAGCTGTGTTCTGCTCCTTCCCCCATGGCTCAGCCACCAGCTAAACCTGCCCCATCCACACCGAAACCACCTCCCCACGGCCATGAGCAGCGGTGCACTCAGGGACAGGGTTTCATCTCACTCTCGGGGTAGAGGAGGGGAGCGGGAGGGATGCGCAGGAGGGGGTAACCCTGCTGCTATGGAGTTTACCAGCTTTTTATGGTGCCTGATTTTTGTCATCTGCAAAGCTATCAGCTGAAAACGTCAAATTAGTGCTGTTAGTCCACTGCGCAGCTCTTATCTGCGTTTCTCAGGATGGAAGACACTTCAGGATGATTATTGTTCCCCACTGCTCCTGAAATGAAATCGGCCCTCCCGGAGCGCTAAAAGGGAACCGAGAAATTGTTTGCCTGAATTTGCATGAAAAGCCTTGGAGACGTAATGAAAGGGGGTGACAGGCCCAGTGTCACCTTCTGCCAGCTAAATGAAAGAAGGAAAATTTTCCTTTGTGTTTCTGCTTCATTTTAGGCCCCTTCTTCTTCCCCTTTCCCCCACCTGCCCCTGAGCCCCTGAGCCCTGCGCATCCGCCCAACCCTGTGACTGCCATGGGGCCGCCTGCTTCGGAGTCTGGATGATATTTTGCCACCTCAGGAAGGATGGTCTGTCCCTCACGGAGACGTGGACCCTATTCCCAACACCACAACAATGTCTGTGTGCCCAGGGACCAGCTTTCCCACCTTCACCCCAAGGGCAAAGTGGGGTCCCCCCTGCTCTAGCTTTTCCCCAATTTAGGAAGTCCTGTACACTGGAAAGGAGTGCAGTGACACAAATTCAAGTCCCAACCATCCCAGCCCCAGTTGCCATCATTGCAGCTTGATATTTTCCTTTTGATGCACTCACTTGATTGCGAGTAAGCAAGGCTACCGCGGTCTCGCGGGACAGACAGACGGCTGTGTGCTGCCAGGGCTCCTCCTGATTGCCATGGGGTCGTCAACCAAACCTGCAACACGCTGTATGGGGCAGGAGCTCAATGACGGGGCTTTGCTGGTGAAACACCCATAGCATCAAGGCAGGCACTGCTGGGGTTTGGCTGGGGAGAGGTTCCTTACTGGGCTGACTTTGCAACATTTTGGCAGCCAGCTCCTGCAGTGCCCAAGTGGGACACCAAATCCAAGTCCTGCTTCACCCAGGTGGGCTTCTGTGTGTGTGTGTGTGTGTGTGCCTCCCCGTGCCAGCTTCCAGCAGTGAATTTGCCCACAAGTTGTATTTTGTGAAATTGCTAATTCCCACCAGCCTTGTGGTGTTCGCTGCCTTCCTCCAGCGCTGGTTATCCCCGGCTCGCAGCTTTCCTTTGGAAAGGGAGCACCTTTCTAGATTTCACACCTGAGGAGAAGGCCTGGAAATCACGATGCAAACAAGCCCGAAAGCTCAGAAACCCAAAGGCAAATACCAAGATCACAGAAAATGTGATTAAAACATAGAAACTCATCATCTGTTTGGTTTGGGTCTGAGAGAGGAGATAAGATGCTCTGCCTCGCTTCGTCGGGGCAGTCCTGGGCCATCTCCTCCCTGGCGACTGGGGATGCTGCTTTTGGAGAGTCCAGCCCTATCGGCTCCTCTGTTCCCAAAAAACTTCATCCCACACGGGTCTTACCTCTCCTGCCACCCCAAAGGGCTGCTCGAGCACCAGCACAAGTGCCCTGCACAGCTGCAAATGCCTCCAGCTGGAGGTACAGGGACCTAAATCCACTTTGTTTCTCTTTTAATCCATACACAAGCAAACATCCCAGAGGCAGGACCAGCTTCTGCTGGGATCACTTCCTCAGTCTCGACTTTTATCCTTAAGCTGTTTACTGCAATTGTCCTTGCGCGGCATCTTCTGCTGCCAATTACCTGGTGCAGGGCCCACAGATCGCAGCCCATCTATGAAAAGGCTGTTCCCCTGCGCCGACGCCGGCGATGAAGGGCAAGGGGAGGGAAAGCGACAGGGCTGGCGAGCTGAGCAAGCACCCGCTGTGTCAGAGAGGGAGGTTCAAAGCGGCAATAACTCATTGCGTGGAGATTTCTCCCCCTCTCATCATCTGGGGGGAGGCAGACGTAAGCCCCCGCTCAGCAGATGGGAGGTAAAGGCCGTTTCAAAGACGGAGACTCTGGCAGTGAGCCCTGAAACCGGCCCCGGGGCAACGCCAGGGGCACGAGGTGCTTCATGAGCAATTAGCTCTGGCTCAGCAGGTTGGTCCCACGGGACCCACTCCTCGCCACACCGCCACAGCCTCAAAACTCACTTTCTTCTGGAGCGGTAAATTGGTCCCAGCCGTGCCCAGCCCCACAGCCACTGGAGCCACCGTCACCTGGCTGAACCAAGCAGACATCCTCAGATTCACATGGCAATGCCTCTGAGCCCCCGAAACCCAAGTTTTGGGGCCCTGTGGTTTAATTAGCACAGCGGGAGGTAACGAGTGCAGGAGGGGAGGGGGGGTGTGTGATGCTCTGCCTGTTGCAACTCATTTTCTCTGCTTTAATGGCAGGCTCAGGAGAAGGCAGGAGAGCTGGTCGCCGCTGCCAGCTGCAGCAGGGCTTTTGGGGGCGATGTGACAGTATGGCACATGGAGGATGCAAACGTGCCCTGCCACGGGGCTGTGTTCAGAGTGTTTAATCCCAGCACCTCACTGGCTGCGGCTCTGCGAAGGACCCAGCTGGGTCTGCCAGCCCACAATCATTCCCATTTCCCTATCACTCTGCCCAGCTGGTATTTTTGCCTCAACCTCTACATTGGTTTGGGAGCTCTGGAAAGGCTTTAAAGCCCAGCAGCAGCCCCCTGACCCTGGGGGGAGTTTTGCAGGACTGGCCTGTGGATGCATCGTGGCAGCAAGAGAGGTGGGTGAGCACTCACATTGCAACGTGCCATTCCTGGGGAAGGGATTCCTGTCCACAGCAGGGCTCTGGGTGATGAAACACGATGGAGCAGCCAACATGTGCTGGGGCATCCCTGGGGGAGGAGAGGTGATATGGGGCTCCCACCATGGGGACCCTGTGGGACATCACCATGTCCATCACTCTCCCACACCCTGACACATCTGCCCCAGCCCCAGCAGAGCAGCACCATCCCCTTTCCCAGCCGGACATCTCCTGGGTGTAACACAGGCAGCATCTGCAGCAGACACAAGTCCCACGGAGTGTTTCCTCCAGGTCTCTGCCTGCTTTTGACTCCCTGCACAGCTTCTGCCTCCCTTTACAGGGACCAGAAGCCCACGGCCCATCTGTGCTGGCAGCATCCCGCCCCGCGCAGGGTCGCAGGCAGTCTGCGGAGCATCTGCACACCGGAGAAAATACAACCAGAGTCACACGAGTGTCTTCATGCCGCTGCTCAGAGAAACCGTGCTGACACATTCTCCCTCTTCCCTATTTTTCCCACCTCCAGCAGCGCAGTGGGAGTTTTCTTGCTGCTTCACCTCCCACAGCCACGCGAAGGTGGGATGTTGTATAACGCGCACCCTCGGGAAGGGAAACTGAGTCACGGCACGGGGGGCCAGGTTCCGTCCCCTGCTTTGCTGGAGGGGGACAAGGGAGGGCAGCGAGCGAGCCCGGCCATGGCGGGAGGAGCCCCTTCCGAACTGGGGCTCGGGCGCAGCGGGTGCCTCCCTGCAGCAGACCTCGTTGCCATGGCGGGGAATAAACCTGCCTGGAGCGAGAGAGAGGAGAATGCGTAAACAGCCTTCACATCCCTGGGAAGGCTCGTACGCTGCAGCTGGCTGCGAGGGGAGAAAATCAGATGGAAAAATATATGGCTGGGAATTAGGAGGGAGCTTTCAGAGTCAAAGAGAGGGACCAAAAAGCCTGGCTACAGAGTCAGAGAAGGAAACAATTAAAGGTCTTGTGGTTCGGTGGTGATCTATAAGCAGCAATTACAATGGGAAAATGTATATATAGTCAAGGAAAACTAGATAGTGGTCGTTATGTTACGGAAGATGTGAAATGTTAAGAATGCAAAAAGCAAGATAAAAATGTCAGGGAAAAATCATGCCTTGAAGGGCTGAGGGCAATAAGAAAGGAGTTTTTAAAATTATCTTTGCATTATTATAGACAAATGCTTAATAGAGATGGCAAAATTGCTAATGATGATACATAACAGGCAGCAAATATTTCTGTTTGGTATTTGGAAATGAGCAGGCAGCTATATTTGTCTCACGTCAGGCTGCTGAAGCGCTGTCTACTTCATTAATGATGTGACTTTATTAAATATCATCTGCCAGGAATAAACATTGGAGAAGTGGTAGGCCGGGGTGCCTCGGCTTCGTGCCCTGCCTGAGCTGCGATCACGGGTCCTGGAGCGAAGCCCAGAGCCGGGGATGCTGCAGGAGGTAAAGGGGGGATAAAGGTGAGCCAGCTCCCGGAGAAGGGATGTGGGATGACCCAGATCGGTGCTGCCTGCTCAGCCTGAGTTTAATCCTAGGCAAAATAAAAGAGAAGCTGATGTAAGATTCAATTAGTAAAGAATTAAAGGATAGAAATCTAATTAATGCCAGTCCCCATGGTTTATGGAAAACAACGTCTTATCAAACAAAGCTGGTTCAATCCATGAGTGATGAGTCGGGTTCACGGAGGTGACCGCGTGCTGTACCAGCACATGCTTTGTGGGGCCCCAGCTCTGTACTGGAGGGCATCCTGGTCCCCCAAAACTGATGCAATGCCTGTTAGAGAAGGGCACGCGGCCGGGATGAAATCTGGGCTATGAGCAGCCCACAGCATGGCAGCCCCGGCTCACCCAGGCTCCTGGCCCTGCTGGCAACCTGCGGCTGTGGCATGCACACGGTGATGTGCACAGAGACCGCTGCTCTGCCAGCCCGTAAGCTCTTAAGGGTTGGAGTTTTCTGTGTTAACTGAGGCAGAAGAAGACCCTTGGTGGCTGCCTCGCCTGGCAGGAGGTACGCTTGCTGTCCCCCTTGATGATGTGTGAGTCGAAATGACCTCCGCTTGTCTCCTGCTCTTTGCACGGTCAGTCCACCAGCTCATTTCCCCCTTCTTCTTTTTTTCATTATTCCTTTATTGCTTTCACCTTGATTTCTTTTTTCCCCCTTGGTTTAATCAGTAGCTTCTTGGGGTCAGAATTTGGAGGCAAACTAAATATCGCGGACGCCTGTCCCAGGGGAAGGGGCTGCATGTTTATCGAGGCCAGAAGGATGCTTCCCCGCACTTGCTGGGATGCACAGGAGGATTTTGGGGGCAGGAGGGGAGTCCTCCCTCTCTGCATGCGGAGCTGAGGTGCAAATGGGTGCTGTCTGCAGGGACGAGGGCTGTGACGCTGGTGGCAGAGGAATGTCTGTCCACGAGCAGCGGTCAGTCCCTCCACTCTCCCTGATCCGCCAGCACACACACAGCCAAATTACAGACCCGCAGACGAGGCACAGCAAAGGGGACGGGCATCTGTGTCCTGTCCAGTAGTGCCACACGCATCTGGTAATCGGTCCAGAAAGTTAATCCTGTAGCTGGGCTGCTCCCTCACCCCCAGCACAGTGTGAAGGCGCACAGGGTGCTGGTGGGCATTGGGTGGGCATCACACACCTCCTCCATGGGCAGGGAGTTTACCAGGGACTGCACATTTCTGGCATGGTGCACATCACTCCACTTTCACTCTGTAGGAGGAATTCTCCTTAAGGAAAATACAAAGATGTGCTACACCGGCTGGTCCCAATGCAGCTGGCATGTCACCTTGAGGTGCAGCACTGGAGAGGGACTGCGAGAGCTGCTTGCAGGGCAGTGCAGGCTAGAAAAGTCTCTTTATCAATGGGAAAGGAATGGAGAGAATAGCTTCTGTTCAAGGCATGTGAGTGTAGGAGAAGAGGAGGTCCCAGCACATGCAGGAGCACCCTAGTGCCACGAGCCCAGCTGGCTGCGAGCCCCTGCAAGGCCCCATCCCTGCATGGCTGTCCCCTCCCCAGGGACCGTGTCCCCAGCTGCGTACATCTGCGTTGGTTTTATCTGTGCTCCGAGGCTCAGCCCGTTTCAGCCTCATTGCAATTCCACGTCCTCGTGGCGCCTCCTGACACTGGATCATTTACAATGCCCAGGAGGCAAATACAATGACTCATTATTATTAGTTAATGAAGCATCCAAGCACTAAACCCACAGTCTGCCGAAAGGATAAAGAGCTCAGGCTGAATCCGATTTACCACGCATCTCGCTGGCTTCTCTGGCAGCGATGGAGATGCCTCCCCCGGCCGCAGCCCCCCGGCCCCTTCCCGGCCGCTGTGGATGCAGGCAGCAGCCAGGCGCTGGCAGGGAGCGGGGCCGGGAGCATCCATCCTGCTGCTGGAGCTGACAAGCGGTGCTGGCTGTTCCCACTGTGTCACCTCGTAGACCAGAGACTACCAGTAAGGCACCGGTACCTCCCCCCTGCAGTGTCATGGGCTCGCAGGGCTAAGCCCTGACACAGCACCAGCTTCGAAGCCACGGGCCCCGGGGGACGAAGGACCCTGCTCTGCATTTTGAGCCTGCACTAAGGGACCCAGGGGGGACAGGGGCAGGGGGACACGCAGAGGACACAGCACGTCCTTGGCCGGCAGCACAGATAACACAGAATCTCTCAGGCTGCATCTCCCTTCACAGAAGGATAAATATTTGATAACAAATTGCTTTGAAGATAATCCACTTAATCCTTTGCCATCTCCAGGTTTCACTGTAATTAAAGTGTGATTAATTTTCCAAAGAAAAGCTAAAACCCCATGCCTTTACTCGCCCCTCTCCCCAGGGTGCAAGGGATGGGCTCAGCCCCGTGACAGGGATGATGGGGTCCTGCTAAGCCTGCTGCTGGTGGCCAAGCAAAGCCCAGAACTGGACTCACACACACCCTGCGTGGCTCGAACCACCAAGCTTGGGGCAAGGACATGAAAGCCAGACGTGCCTCGGGCACCGGGAAGGGCTGACAGAGGCGTGCACCCCCGGGAGCTGCTCACGCAGATGAGTCCCTGGACTGGGAAGGGGCTTTTGACCCCATGTCATCTCCTCCCAAAGTCTTCCCCCAGGCCCGCACCTCCCTTAGCCCTTGTCCCCTGCCCAGGGCAGCTGATGTCCCACTGATGTCCCAGTTTTAGGGCTGGGGCCTGGAGAGCTGGTAGGATGCCCACCCCATGCTCTTTTGCATCTCCCAAGGGCTGGTGCAGCTCCACACCGAAGGTTTCAAATGCTCAGCCCTTTAACCCCCACCTTCATAGAGGCAAAAAAGTATTATAGTTGTTTTGTTCGTGGCGGGGAGCTGCCGGTGCAGAGCTGGCGTGGGCCGGGGAGCGGTGCAGAGGGGAGGTGCGCGGGCTGTGCACTCCCTGATGGAGCAGGATCACCTTTCCATTCCCCGAGCACCAAACCCAGGGTTGACTCAGCTGATCAAAAATAGAGAGTGAGGGGAGGTGTGAAAGCCAGCAAAAAAAAGGAAAAAGGGAAAAGAAGAAAGAAAACCCAACCAACCTGCCTAAGGCAATCTGCATCCGCCTCTGCCTCCCCCGAGGTCCCGGAGCCCGGGGAGGCGGGACCCAGCTCATGCCAGGGTATTTCAGAGCCGAGCGATACCTCCAAGGAGCTGTGCTGACATCTTTCCGAAGGTCCCAGCCATGGCAGCGCCGGTCCCCACGGGGCTGGTGGCAGCTCTGACTCAGTGTCACACCTTGCAGCGCACCAGGAGGGGAGCCGAGGGGTGGGGATGGGGATGCTGGCCGCAGGTGATGCCATTGCAAGTGGAGGGCAGGACTCTCCTTCTGCTCCTCACCTCCCAGCACGGCTATCGGGGATTCAGACACTCAAAGACACCACGAGGTGCATCCCTCGTTCCCAGCTGCGTCCCTTGTCCCCGGAGCTGTTTGCAACCTGTAAAACCAGGCTGGATTTTCTGGCTTTTTGCTGGTTGGTGTTGAGTGGAGTGGCCCAAGAAGCCCCAGCTTCCCTACGGACCATCGCTGCCCCAGATTCGGACAGTGTCCCTCAGGCAGCACGGGCTGAGCTTCCCCCAGCCCCATGTGTGCCCTGGGGTCCCACTGTCCCCTGCCACTGGGACGGAGGGGAGGAGAGGACAGAGGCAGCCCTGGCTGCTGGCACTTAAATGTTCCCCTTCCCTCATGGCAGAGCAGCTTTCCCGACCAACACTGGGAGGATGGACCTTGCTGCATGCCACTCTGATTCCTGGTCCTGCATGACAGGTGTTCCCACCTTGCTGTCCCCAGGGAATTTCCCAGGACCCAGCTAACTCCTTTCCACCCAGGTTTCGAGGCTGGACACCCTGAATAGTTCCCAGCTCCTGCACAGGCCAAGAGGAGACAGCCAAGAGGAGACAGCCAAGCAACCAGGCTGGTAAAGCTGCAGGGGGGTTTGATGGGAATTGCCCCTGCTTGGGGACATCGCAGCACATCACAGGCATCAAGCCACCACCACTGGTGCCATGCCAGCCAAGGGAACGTTAATTTGCTTTGCCCACATCTAATGAGGACCTGAATCCTGGCTAAAATTAACACTGTGCCTTCACTGCACCAGTCCTAGCAGGGTTTTCCTTATTACCTGTCCCAGGATAGTTGTGTCTTCAGGTCAACCCTGTTAAGAGAAGCTTTGGAGGTCGGGCCATTCATCATAGAGTAAAACCCCCCTGAGCGCAGGGAGAGTGGGAGAGCGGCAAAGAGCCGCACTTATCTGATAGTTCAGCCCAGATTCAGCTCTAAGGACGCAGATGAAGCTGCATTATTCAGAATATCAGGTTTTGCTATTGAATCCCAATAGCCGGACAGCACTTTTGAAGCAGCAAACAGAGCAGGCACCTCGCTGCAAGTCAGGATGCTGCCCTGGAGCCACTTCTGCAGCAGGCACGTATGCACAGGCGTGAAAATTTGCTGAAGAGGAGAAGCCAGTTGCTGAAGGCTGCCAAACTGTCAGTGGAAAAAGAGTTATGCTGCTGAAGGATCAGTTATTCAACAAAGATGGCAGCTTCATTGCTGGGATGAATCAAAGAGCCATGTCTGCCCATGGCAGGGGGACTCTCTGCCCGTACAGTTGGCAGAGGCTGCGCAGCCGTCAGGGTACGTGCTGCTGGAAGCCGTCAGCATGATGCTGCACTCTAAGAGCAGGGAGTTTTTCCAGTAAAATACCACTAGCTTTTGCATTACGAGGTCCGGAGTTTTCATTAAATTATAATGTTAAGGAATAAAACTCAGCACATTCCCGGTTTTTCTCTTGCAGGTATTCAGCACAGCGCAGTCTGCAAGGTAAGCCAGCTCTGCGCTGCATACTCTGCTTTTGCAGTACCCCAGGGTAGCCCTGAGGAAGGGAAGAAACAGTTGCTTTCATAAGCCTCCCTCCTTTCCTCTTTCCTTCTCCTCTTCCCCTCACTGAATTCAGATTCCCCAAAAAAAACAGGGTAGAAACTCCCATGACAGCCACCGACGGAGCCCACTCCCTTCCCCGGGCTGCAGCAAGGAGCTGCATTTTAGGAGCATCCCGATGGGCTTTCTGCATTTCTCTCTCTCCTTACGGCGCCTGGATGAGCTGTACGAAAGACCAGGGGAAAAGGGGTTGAAATCACCATCTGCCTCAACCAGCACCTCCAAAAGCCACTCAGCAGCGCAGGAACCCCAAAGGCCGTTCCCTGGCTCCGTGCCCTGGCTGGCAGTGACACGCAGGGGACAGGCTGAGCATCCCCGCTGTCCCCTGAGCCCCGGGACACCCCCGAGGGCTGTGACCGCACTGAGGCACGTGGGGGTCCAGCCAGGGCAATGCCAGCAGGTAAGTTTTGTATTTATTTCCCTTGAAAACACCTCCTTAACGGGCACTTAACATTATGCTTAAGTGACAACGAATTACACATTTTATTTAAGAGCAGGCACAAGGAACAGTGTAATTCCCTATAGACTAATGGTGCATTTCTCCTCACAGACAGCCAATTAAATATTTAATCAGCACAATAGCCAGTTAAGTATTGTATATGGGCATAAATACAACCCAATACATTTCCACGCCACATTAAGCTGAAGCTTGTAGACACTTGTCTCCCCAGCATCAGGCACGACAGCTCGGTCAATGCATCGTTCGAAAGCAGATTCTGTTTTCTGTCATATTAAGTAGGCATCATTTCTATCCTGTCCCAGCCAAGTATATTAACTCTTCAGCAGCACCGTATGAATAATCTGCATCAAGTTGTGGATTAGGGGAAGATTGCCGCCTTCCTGCTCAGCAGCTATCTGTGAGCTGACTGCAAATTTCCACAAATAATTTCTCTTTGGGTCGCATCCTGGAGCTGCGGCAGCGGCTGGAGGGCCATTGCTCTCCACACTCCTCGGATGCTTTAGAAGAGATGGGAGATTCAGCTGGAAGACACAAGCTAGGGAAAAAGGGGAAAGAAAAGAATTCTGATTTTCCTCGTTTAATGGAGAAGGCTGAGGTTAAAAAGACATTAAAAATCAGGTTTTCAGACAGGGCATCGCCACAGGGAGGAGGGACGGGGCTTATGGCACCCTCCAGGGACGCACCGGAGCACTCAGCATGGGCTCTTGGCTGAGAGAGCCCACTCAGCACGGGCTGTGGCTGTGGGCACGAGTGGGGTTTCCCGTGGGCAAGCGGAGCCGGCCCCAAAGGAGGGCAGTGCTGGATCCGTGCGCGCAGGGCTATGCCCAGGGCGGTGTACAGAGAGAGAAACATTCATTCCGTTTTCTCACCATCTAGGAGATGTATTCATTCCACGTGTGTCATCTTTCAGGCTTGATTTCTACACAGCTTTCTTTCAGCCTCCACTTCCCAAGCTCTCATTGGCTTGATTATAACTGTAAGAATAAATCTATTTATGGTGCATTGTTGCAAAATGAATCAATAAATCCGAAGCAAAGACAAGGCCAAATCCTCAACAACTTGAGCGAGAGGCTTTGTGCCGGGTGCAGTGGGTGCTGCCTCCCGCATCCCCCCTGCGTTTCTCGGGTAAGTGCTGTTTGCAAGCACAAGGGTCCTTCCCAGTGCTGAAAGTTAAGCACGATGGATTATTGACAGCTGATTTTCTTTTCTGACTTCTGAGCGACTTCGGATACAAGTCAAAACCCTCTCCTCAGTTCTGCAAGCCATGGTGATCAGTGCTGGTAAAGTAACGAGAGGAATATGAGCCCCTGCTTGCAGAGATAAGCTCCTCTTGGAAAAGGGCCTTTGCTTGATTTCAAGACAAGCACATAACACAGGCCATGCTTCCATACAACACCTAAACCTGGCAGAGACTGAGCAAGAACGGGATGTAGTGTTAGACAGCACCTTCCCTGCTCAAGGCATTTCTAGGGCTTTGCAAAGCACTGAGCTAGCAGAATGCTGGCAGGGGGAAGCAGATGCCAACTGCCCCGCACTGGGATGGAGCTCCCAAACACCGGAGATCGTTTAACTAGAGGGGCACCAGGGTGCTTTAATCTAACATGTTATTTCATCCTCGGCCAGGCTATGAGCACGCTTGTGCCAATTACATCACCTCAGCTGAAGCACAATAAGGCTTTAAGCCCCATGAATGCTCTCAGTTACATGCCTGTTGCCTTAATTACAACCTGAATTTCATCAAAGGTTAATTTGATACTAGACACAGGGAGCAACGGAGCCGGGAATCTGCCTCCAAGTACCCCCAGCCACCCCCATCAGCTTCCTGCTAATAAATCTCCCTCCATTAGGAAACAACAGGCAAGTGCTAAGGGTGATTTCCACTTTCCTATCTCTGTTGCTCTTAGTTCAACCTCTGCAACAATTGCCAGGCGCCATAAATCATCGACCACAATCCTGAAGCTGGGGATCACTGTTTTGTAAAACAAATACCTTCCAGGTTTTGTAGCACCTGATGCTGGTTACAGACTGTTGGTTGTCGGGTTCTTCCTCCTCTCCTCCGTTTATTTCCCAGCCCCACGTCTCTGCTACTTCTTGTCTGCTATATATCTCCCATTTATTGTTATTTCTTTCCCCCCTTTGTTTTAATAACTCTTTTACTGTGGATTCTTGTAAAAACAGCTGCTCTAGCCAGTAAAAAAAAAAATAGAATATTTGGAAACAGATGCCCTGGCATTGCTTCAGCTGTAATCTGCTAGATTTATAATTCCTCTTCAGTTCAGTATTGATTCAGAATAAAGCAACTCAAAACACACTGGCAGCTCACAGATTTTTGTAGTCGTCTTCTATCTTTCTTCTTCTCTGCCATGACATTTCTTTTCTCTTCATCCCCACAACTAAAACATACGGAGGAACAAACCAATGCAAGCTGATGAGAGACACCCAGGTGCCTGCAGAGCAGACGGTTTATGTCTGGGGAAGCTCAAAGGAATGTTGTCAGGTTCTTTTTTATAGTTTTCATTTCTTTCCTCTTGACCAGCATTATCTACCTCCTCTCAGTATGCCCCCTTAAGTCTCTCCCCTGCATTTCAGGGACTTACAGAGTCCCCCAGGCTCTCACGGAGGCGGTGGCAGCCCGGCAGCCCTGGCCCAGTACCTGCCGTAGGACACGGTCGTGACCATCCCCTCGGGTTCTGGGTGCGGGAGCCCGGGGCCGGGCACTGCAGCTCCTCCTCAGCCCGTCTGCCGATGAACGGCTGCACAGGGGTTAGCGAGTCCCTTGACACCATGTAGAAATGGAAAAGGCATAATTTTCCTTTGGTGAAATACCTCAAAAGCCCTCAAAGACAGGCAGGCGAAAGCTATTAGCACACTTATTTCAGGTCTATAAAAAAAAGCCCATGTAGGATGCATGTGTTAAATATCCAGCTTATATCCCCACCAGGCACCAGGAGTCCCTGAAGCCTGCCTGTAAGTGGCTCGAGGGCCATACCATCCATCCACCAGCATACAGATTTCTTCTGATTTACCCCACCGATGAGACTGTACCTAAGTGCAGAGCAGAAGGCTTGTTTGGAGCGTAAAAGAGGAACCTGCTCCCTTGAACATTTTCCCGCACATCAGACAGTGCCATCTCTCTCTTACATCTCAGTTTCTCTCAGGGCTATTTGGTTTGAATGGTTGGGACTATTTATGCCTCACTCTTCCCTTCCAGCCCTGTCCCCCCTTGCTTCCTCCTGGCAAAGGCTCTGCCAGCCCTACAAGCTGTGTCTTCCCGGCAGAGCTCTCATTTGGGTACCGTAAATTAGCTTATTGATTTCTCCTTCAGCAGAGGAGGTAGCCTGGGCTCTCTTTAGCTTGCAAAACCCCAGGTGGTCTCCAGTTGTCACATCTCACCCAGATACGGTACCGTCCGTACTCTGCAAGCTCAGCGTAACCCTTTGGGTTCCCCCTCGGGCTCCCGCCTGGGTTGTCCCTGCCCCTCCGCCTGCCTTCGCCTCTGAGGAGATGGGACCAGCTCAAGGGCAGCACACGAAGCCCAGCAGCCACATGTCTCTGTGCTTATCTAAAGCCAGGCACTAAGAGGCACAAATTTAGGAAGTAAAGGATCAGTCCTACAACAGGGTGAGAAACATCGCTTCTAAGAGAGCTACACTGCTGCAGGGCATTTGACTGGGGGAAACAAGCTCCAGCCCTCCCAGCCAACAGCCAGGCTGGCTGTCTCAGTTGGGCAAAAAGTTCACCGATTCCCTGGGCTCTGCCACGTATCAGCCTGGGGCTCGGAAACCCTCAAGCGATCATTTACATCGCTGCACCTGGGATGGCGGAGATGCTCCTAGAGATGCTCCCAAAGGCCCTACATCAGCAGAAAAGCTGGTGTCCGTGCTGTCTGCCCGTGCACTGGGGTGTCCTGTCCTCCCCCAACACGGGACCCTGATTTTTCCAGCAGGCAGGAGGGATGGGAAGGCACATGGCTTTAGCAAGCTCAAAAGCCATCTTTGGCATGATGGTCCAACATGGAATACGTGCTACCCAGGGGAAAATGTCACAGGCAGGGGTGGCTTTCTGTACCAAGAGTCCCCGCAGTCCCCAGACAGACGTCAGACAGCCTGCTGTAACCAGACAGCCGACGTCTCCTGCGCTCTGCCACGTTTGGAGCCCGGCAGAGCACACGGGTGATCCTGGAAAGCCATCAGAGAAAAGCAACAGTGAAATAACTGAGGCTCTGTACTCCGCTCTCAACAACAGCGGTGGGTTTTGCAGCTTCAGTGTATCACAGTTTCTGTGCCATCCCCTCTTTCCCGTAGGAACAGCCCCAGGATTAAGCCCATAGGTGAGGTCTGAGGTCTGCCAGGCTCAGAGCTGGGGCAAGAGCTGGGGCCCATCACCTGCCTGAGGTTGTCACAGTGTCCTTGAAATCTGCTGTGCAAAGTGACTGGGATTTAACAAATTGGCAATCTCCAAGGGGAAAAAAAAAAACATTCTGTTGAAGCATTTCCAACCAGCTCTGTGGTCACCGTACCTTTCTTTCAAGTACAGATGCGCTGGCAGAGATGCACACCCCACGCGTGGCCCTCCGGGGTGGCTCCTCTCTCCTGCGTCTCTCCCTCCTCTCCGACTCATTTCCATCATTATTCCCCTCTGCGGTCCGTCACCCTGCTCCGGCGGTTAGTTACTCCGACAGTTGGCATTTCCAGGAACGTGCAAGTGGGCAGCCTTTCCTATGTGGTCCCCGATGCCGGTGGCAGGGACCGGCCCCATCCCAGCCCGGGGAGGGACAGGTCCCACAGGGAGCGGGGCAGCGTGCGGAGGGGTCACCTGCCCCGGCAGCCGCCATGCCGGGAGCTGGCAGACCCACTGCCAACCGATCTGGTGTCATCCTAATTTGATTATTTGTCAGCTGCCTTCAGGGTGCTGGAGGACGATGTATTCAGCCAGGACGCGCACATGGGTTCGTGACGGACATTCATTAGGCTTATTGCATATCCCGTTAGACACAGTTACGAGAGCAAGCGGCTCTGACACAGCTCGCTAGCAAGATTTGCAGTCGCACTGCTCTTTCTCAGTCTGTCTTTATTTATTTCTGGGAAGGAAGAGGGAGCTGGACATGATGGTGGCTGGAGAAACAGCCCATGTAAGTCCATAGCATAGTCCACACTTCTGTAATCCCTGTGTGAGGCGCAGGGGGGGAAACATGATTTCCCAGCTGAGAGCATCTCTTCTCCGGTGCTGAACACATTTACTCTGTGTTCATGAGGTCCTGCTTCGTTGGCAGCGGGTAAAAGACACTCCAGAGGAAGGAAAGGCAGATCTCTCCGGCTCTGCGTTGGCAGGAGCAAGCAGTGCTGGGCTCTGCTGGGAGCTGGTAGGGACCCAGGGCGGCTCTCAAACCTTGATAAATCACAATAACTCTTCTCCCCTTCTTGGACAGCCTAGCAGCAAAGCAAGACGCTGCTCTCTGAACTCTGGTTCACCCGGTTCCTCCCTCGCTTGCTCTCCCGGGCAAACCCACATGTCACTCCTGGCTGAAATACGGGAGTCCCAGAACTGACCTTTTTTTTTTTCAGTTTCCAACAAATTAAGCAAGCAAACACCAGATTTGCAGCTGGGTGAGCTGGGGCACAGCAGACCACGAATGCCTCTCCTTTGCCTCTACCTTGGTAATAGGGGGACCCCTGATACCTCCTGTTGTGGTTTAACCCGGCAGGCAG
>NW_009222883.1:7096-8872 GCF_000690835.1 Fulmarus glacialis | reverse complement strand
CACTTCCATAAACTTTTTGGGACCTGACTCACGGTCTGTGGAGGCACAGGAGTGCCAGGGTGAGGGTCACTGCCATGCCCTGACCCGCCGCCGAGCAGCCTCCCCCTTCGCTTCCCACCAGCCTGGGCCCCCTCCCACCGGGGGGATGGCGCAGACCCTGCTCAGGGGTGCCCCGGCCCCCGACTCTTTTTTGCACCGTTACCTTGCCGGCGAGCCGGGGCTGCCAGGAGCAGGCATTGCCAGCCGGCTGCCTGGAGATAATCTGCCCCCTCCCTCCATGCACCCCGTTGTGCTCCTGACTCATGGCCAACTCTGGATTTCGGGGTGTTGAGCTGCTTCCAAGGTTTCCCTGGCAATGCGCGGAGTCGAGCCCTGCTCCCAGGGCTCCCTCCTTGAGCCGCTGGCTCTACTGGGCGCACCCTCGGTCTTGCTTTGGGTGCAGGCTCAGATTTGGCTTTCTTAACGTTATTAAAACAAAGAGGTCTGGGTCTGTAGTGAGATACAGCTTCCAACCCCCTGCCCCTTTCAGCAAAGAGTCCCCCTCCGCGTGCTATCACCCTGTGTGGAGCATCCTGCCCGCCTCTTGGTGATCCCTACCTTGCCGGCAAACGAGAATTTGCAACCCGCAGGAAAAAATGATGGAAAATCAAGTCTTCCTAATGCTGGGCAGCAGTGCTAATTACACAGCTATTAAAACACAGGGGAATTATTTATTCCCTCCCCCCCTCGCAGCTCAGCTCATCGCCTGCATTGTGCCCCATACACCCCTCAGCCACCTTTGGTCCCCTGAAAGAGTTAAAAGAGCACTCGGAGGAGCTGATCCCTTTGTCCATATGTTTTGGGAGCAGAATAAAGGCTTTTCCTTCCTCCAGTTTTCACAGCTCAGATAGTAGAAAGGTTCAAAGTAATTTTAAAGAATCGTGAGCAGAATTAGCCTCTGGTAATTTGACTTCCAGGATGTGGAAGAAAAAAGTCTCATGCGGTGATTTTAGGGTGAGTTATAACTTAGTACCCCTGCATGTGTATCCCATAAATGTGTTAATGTGCAGAGCCAGATAATTAACCCTCGTTTGCTGGTTGATTCTCCCGCGGGTGGGTGCTGGACCCCCTTGTCTCTCCTGCTGGGACTGCCATGCAGATAAGCTGTCAGCAGCTTCCAGCACCGCTTCCGACAGCTGCCTGCAAGGGTGCCTGTGCCGCATCCCTTCTTTGCTGCTCCCGAGGGGCCCGCGGTGCTGTCGGCATCGGTGCTGGACCACGCAGCCTGCGCAGCTTGGCTCGGTGGTCACCAGCACCGGCTTCTTGCCCAAGCAGGCTGCCTGGGCCACCGGGATGCTTTACCCACTGCAGTAAGTGGGTCGTTTTCCCTGTGCTAAAGTGCCGTAAAGACCGAACATGTGAGTGAGTGGGGAAGATGCCCCTTCTCACGCCCGGGGGGTTTCCTGGTGCGGCAGGGCTTGTAGGCTTTGCCAAGGGGAAGCTGTCTCCCGCCTGCAGGGATGGGCTGGGGGCATCCCGGTTTGGAGAGCCCGTTTCCCCATGCGTGCCGATCGGGATCCAGGAACAAGCGCAGGGCAGCTGCCTGCGCCAAGAAACCCGGCCGGCAGTGTGTTGGGGGTGGGTTTGGGGAGGTGGGGATTCATCTCTCAGATTCTCATCTGTGTTAAATTAATTATCATCCCAGGCTTATCCTCACTTAACCAGCAAGACGCAGACGTCTGTGGTTGGGACACCCACCGCCCCGCCAGAGCTAAGCAGCATATGGATTAGGGAGTC
>NW_009222883.1:6736-7054 GCF_000690835.1 Fulmarus glacialis | reverse complement strand
CCCGGCCCCTCCGTGGTTCTTGCACCCCCCTTTGCCCGCGGAGGCTTCGGTCCCCATTTGTGTCTGTATTTTCCTTCTGGACAGGAAAAGCTGGATTAATTTTTACCGCTCCCAAGGGAGCTGTTGGTAACCAAAGACGTCTCGCTGTCTTGTTTTCTGTAAACTGGGAGGCAGGAAACCGTAAGGATGGTTTAAAATAGTTTCCTTGCCCCCCTGCCCCCTTCTCCCTGTCTGGCCCTTGCCGCCCCTCCGATGGGGGATGGCGTTTGGGGCAGAGCTGCTTGGAGAGAAATAAAGTCGCTCAGACTTTTTGCAGGC
>NW_009222883.1:6161-6702 GCF_000690835.1 Fulmarus glacialis | reverse complement strand
CAGGTGGGAAGAGCTCAACCATCCTCTTGAGTGTTTGGGAAAAGATAATTTCGGCATCCTATGGAGGAGGAGTGAGAGGTGTTAGCCCCATTGCATGGACAGAGTATTAAATGTGGAAAGCACAGGAAAGGCTCCAAAAAGTGCCTCTCACCCTGGAGCTGGGAAGTCCTCCATCCCCAGACCCCTCCCATGACAGAACTGGGAAGGGGACCCAGGAGTCCTGGCCCTGCATCCCCCCCGCCTTCCCATCCCCGGTACGGCACTCAAAGGGGCTTTTGTCCAGCTCCGAGCCCCACAGGTGGGTGGGCGCTTCACCACCCCCCCTACTTTTACCCCTGGGCTGGGATGCTTTTTCCCAGGGGCCGCCTTTGGCCTGTCGCTACGCGACGCAGGCTTGCGGGTCACCTCGGCAACGGGAGCCTGGGGATGCGGGTTGGGGGTCGACCCCATCATGGGACTCTTTTGGGATGTTTGCCTGGGAGCTGGTGTTCCCGCTTGCTGCGGACTGGCACGTACCCAGCAAAACGCACGGCCGCGCGCT
>NW_009222883.1:3810-6148 GCF_000690835.1 Fulmarus glacialis | reverse complement strand
CACGGCCGCGCGTTTTGCTGGGTACGTGCCGGTCCATGGCAAGCATGGTGGAAATGCAAAATCACTGCACGCCGTGCTGGTGCGTGCAGGGTCAGGGTGCAGGTACCTGGCATTGGGGTTTCACCCCAGGGACGCTCCATTGCAACTCCTCTCCATTGCACAGCCAGGCTATTACTGCCCGGCAATTACCGCCGGTGCTATTAATTACTAATCATGGGGACAAAGTCAAGGCAGTGTAGTGGGGAGGGGATCTGTCCTTGTGGGGTAAATGGGAGCAAGCAAGCGAGGAGCAAACAGGGGCTGGCTGCATTCCCGGGACTCGGTGGCATTTCCAGCTCTTGCTGTCCGACCAGAGGCATTTCTACCTCCCGGCGTTGCCGTCCTGCTCCGGCTCGCTTGTTCTCTTCCCCACGGGCGCAGCGTGTTGCTCATTCCTGCATCCTACGATTTCACAGCATCCCCACAGCCGGGTGTTAATGAGATTAGACCCAAGCTTTAAGATGTCTCTCTCTATCCTTTGCCATCCAATTACACAGCCCGCATGGTATCTGATTGCCTGCGAGAGGGGAGGACTGGGGCTGGCTGGGATGGGAGGATGCAGCTGGTCTCTCTGGGTATCAGTCCCGCCGTGCTGAGTGGTTTTCTTTCTTTTCTTTTCTTTCTTTCTTTTTTTTTTGTTTTTTTACTCCCCCCTTGGCTTTGAGCTGCTTCGTTTGGCTTTTTCATCGCTTCTCGACGTGGCGGCTGGGCAGAATTTGTTTAAATTAACTGCTTGAATGGCAGCGTTTGTGTGTGTTGGTAGGGGGGAGCTCAGACAGCACCAGAATGGATGAGGGGGATTAAAGGTGCCTAATGGGTTCCAGATGGGCATCCCGGACTGGGAAACACCCCCACAACCCCAACCCCAGCCAGGGGCCGCTGGCAAGGAGCTCGGGGCTGGGACCTGGGATGCTACGGCGGGCGGCGCGGCGCGCTCTTATGCTCCGAACGTGTGCCCATGGGACCAGGGTGCCCTGAGGCTCTTGGGCTGCTGGCTGCCTCTGTGCTCCCCGGCCGTGCCACGGCCAAGCAGGCAGATGCACCGCAGGAGGCACCTTCCCTGGCTGGCCCGGAGCATGGGGTGCAGCAGGCTCTGTTCTCCCCGCTGCGGGCTCTGAGGACATGGGGCTGGGGACAACCGCTGCGTGTGAGTCCAGCTTTCGGAGGTGCCTCAGCTCCGTCGTTAGCTGACATTGCAAATACAGCCTGCCGCGGCAGCACCACTGGAGCGGCCGTTTCTGCTCAGCAGTCTTGCTTGCAATGTGAGGAATGATAATATTTAGTCTTTGACGCCTTCCCCCTGGGCTCTAGGGTACCTCAAGGCCCTCGCTCAGCCTGACGATCCTGCCGCTGCAGACATCAGCGTATTTTTTCTTATTTACAGGTGGAAAACTGAGTCCCAGAGACAGGAGCGAAACGGCCTGTGTGGCCCTGCCAGTTGCATTTCCCAGACCTGTAGGGATTAGAGACATGGTGACAGCCCTCCCCGGCTCTTCAAGGGCTGTGCCTCCCACCGATGGCCAGATTTCTCCTCCAGACGCGCTACATGGTGCCAGGGCTGCGTGTTCGCAGCCTGCCCGGTGGCAGTGCCTAGCTTGGAAGCACATCAGTCCCAAGCAAGGTGAAGCGTGCAGGAGTGAAGGGCTGCTAGGGAGCGGTGTCACTGGCGGGGACTGCAGGGTCATTGCTTCTGAGTTTTATTAATGGCTGAGAGCGGGACATAAGCTGTGAGCCGACCGGCTGCTGGGAATATCAACCGTGCTGTAGGATGGCGCATCATTTTGTGGGGGATTTAAGCTTCTCAGGGGAGCGGGCTGCAGAAGAGCCCATCAGGTTTAATGGGAGTGAGCGTCGAGTGGTACCTTTTGCTACTGAAAGCTGGAAAAGCCCTGTACCTGGGGGGAAGGAGCCCACTCACCCTGCAGTGGATTTTTGTGAAGGCAGCTCCGGTGTGTCCGTCTGCATCCGCAGATGGCCGAGCTGGGGGACGAGGCAAGGCACAGGAGAGGAGCCCCATGGCAGCAGTCCTGATCCAGAAGGGCTGCGGCAGAAGGTGGGGGCTGAGGAGGGTCCAGGCAGGGGAGCACGCGGGGCGGTTGGGGAGTGCTGGCCAGCCTCCCTCACCCGCTGACCCTCGGCTGACGTGCTGCCTGCCAGCCCTCCTGGCCCCCCTTGGCTCAACGTTCGCCCCCCGCTTTCATTTCCTTCCACAAATATTGAGAAAATAAATAGCGTGGCCGAAAGGGGATGTCCCCGCATCCCTCCGCACACAACCGCCTCCCCGGGGAGCCGCGCAGGT
>NW_009222883.1:3530-3745 GCF_000690835.1 Fulmarus glacialis | reverse complement strand
CCATGCCCGTGGCCAGGGCTGCCTCTTGCCTGAGGAAGGGGACTCACGGGGCGGGCAGGTCCCCATCCCTGGCAGGGGCGGTTGCACAAACCTGGCTCTTCACCTGGGTAGCGCGAGGTCCCCACCGTGGTCTGAGCCCACTCCTCGGGGCAGGAGGTGCCCCGGCACGGCAGGGACTGGCGAAGCCACGGGGGGGGGGGGGCGGGGAGACAGGC
>NW_009222883.1:370-3509 GCF_000690835.1 Fulmarus glacialis | reverse complement strand
AGGTGGGGGATGGGCGGGAGAGTCAGCCTGTGCCGGGCACGGGCTGCAGTGGGCTGGGGGCACGGCTGGTGTGCTGCCAGGGCTGCCTGCCCCTCTGCCTATCGCTGCATCTGCACCCGGGGTGCGCTTCTGTGCCTCGGGAATTGAAGACACGTGACTGGAAAGGACTTGCGACCGCCCCGCGGGGAGCTCGTGCGTGCAGTGCCGATGGCACGAGCCCAGCGCTGCCAGCTCCCACTGCCACTGCCTGCCGCTCTCGGCTGGGGGCCTCCTGTCACCCTTCAGCCGTGTACGTGGTTTTGTGGCCCAGGAGTTGCTCCATGAAGCATGGGACCCGTGTCGATGCCAGGAGCCTTTGCAAGCCCCCTGCTCCTGGGGGCAGGATCTGGCCTCAGTGGGGTCCAGCAAAGCATATCCTCCCTCTCCCCCATCCTTCTTCACTCCGTCCATCCCAGTCTTGTCTCTTAGCAACTGCCCCTGGCCAGGACCCGGGATGTGCAGGGAGGGATGTGACGCTTTCCATGCCTCAGTCACTTTGCCACCTCGAGAGTGACCGCGAGGTCGTTAGCCCCCGCGGCACTGTTGGGCCGAGACACGGCGAGCGATGATAGAGCATCCCTGCGACGCCTCCGCCCGGGTAGCAGCCGGCTGCTCTGCCTCCAGCTTGACACTGATCCCCGCTACAATAATGATACGGGCGGCAATCAGGGAGGAATTAAAGGATAATTAATGCCAATCCACATGGAAAACTGTTCTCGTCAAACAAACCTGATATCATTTTTTTTGATGAGCTGACAAATTGGTTTGATAAGTAGCGACTGTGCTGACATGATATACCGAGATTTCTGCAAGTCATTTTACTCTTGCCTGGAGGATATTGCGATGAAAACATTAATATTCTGCAAAAATCAGTGTAGCATTTCTGACAATGTGCTTCACTAGTAGACTTCCCAGGGGAATTGCAGCGGTCGCCTTTTGGCAGGGTGCAGTGGGGCTCTGATGATGATGACCTGATGTTCACCATCTCTGCAGAGCCGCGGTGGTCTTGGGATCTTCGGTGGCAACGTTGACTTTTGCCAACCTCCACCTGAGTCTCCTGGCCTCTCGTTGCGTTCTCCTTCTGCCCCGCGCCGGCAGAGGGTGAGCTGGGCAGTAGGTGATGTAGCTGGGGAAAAAGCCACCTGCACCATCATGGAGCTTGGTTTGGAAGGAAACACAAACTGATAGGTGAAAGGAGCAGGGCTGGTGCTGCCGGTGGGATTCCGGTCCGGCGGGATGCTCCGCCTGAAAATCCTGCGCTGGAAAACATCCTCGTGCAAGGTTACGCAGCTGGGGAAAAAAAAAATGTAGGTCACAGCTACAAGATGGGGAACAGTGTCTGGGGACGTGGTTACACTGAAAAGGACTTAGCAGCCGTCACGGCAGCCTGCTTTGGGATGTGGGCTTCCAGAGCTGCGGCTTGGGGAGTGATGGATGAACAGAGCAGCTCTGGGTACCGCTGGAAAACATCCTCGTGCAAGGTTACGCAGCTGGGGAAAAAAAAAATGTAGGTCACAGCTACAAGATGGGGAACAGTGTCTGGGGACGTGGTTACACTGAAAAGGACTTAGCAGCCGTCACGGCAGCCTGCTTTGGGATGTGGGCTTCCAGAGCTGCGGCTTGGGGAGTGATGGATGAACAGAGCAGCTCTGGGTACCAGGGGCTGGGGGTGGGTGCCGTTTTGGGGGGCAGCGGAGAGGCCTCCGCTGAGCATCGTTTCTGCTTCGAGGCCCACGGTTTAGAGAGATGTTGGGAAATTAGAAAGTGCTCAGAGATGAAGTGCAGGATAATTGGAGGTCTGGAAAACCTGCCTTCCAGTGAAAAGAATTAAAAAGCTCAGCCTATTTAGTGTATGCAAGAGGAGGTTAGGAGGGGATTTTATCCCTGTCTCTGTGTACCTGCATGGGGAGAAGCCTGATTGTAGGCACCTCATTAATTTTGTAAAAAAAGAAAAAGAAAAAGAGAAAAAGCATAAAATCATTCAATAGCTGGAGGCTGAAACCAGACAAATTCAGACTAGAATTAAATTTGGCTTTTTCACCACGGAGAGCAGCTAACCATTGAACACTCAGCTGGGAAGAGGTGGATTGGATGTCCTTTAAAGTTGCAAAGGAGACCATACTTCTTTCCCCTGTGGTGAAAATGGGAAGGGACAGGGTTGGAGCAGGAATCCCAGGGAGAGCTCTGCATCTGGGCCGGGTGCACGGAGACATCCCAGTGATAAAGTGTCCCCTTCTGGGTGATGGATGGCACCCCATCCTCTGTCCCTCTCTGGGCTCCGGAGACATCAATCCAGCGCCTCCATCCCAGGCCAGGACCTTAGTTGCTCGCAAAGCCCCCAAGCATCCCTGCTCTGTCAGGCTGGTTGAGCAAAGCCGGCTGTGGCGGCTGTTCTCCATCCAGGACAAGGCGAAGCGACGACTGAGCAGGCACGTCTGCTGGTAGGGACCGGGCTGCCGCAGCCGGGGCTGCTGGGGGGGTGCTCCCAGGCTGCCCCCCCTGCTCTCAGCCAGGCCAGGGGAGATCCGCTGGCGCCAGTCTTCCCACGCTCTCCCCGGGGGATGCTCAGCCGCGACCTTCCTGACCCATGCACTGCAATCCTGTCTAAGCATCTTAGGCGGAGTTATATTTTACTAGCACGATAAAAGGGAAAGACAGCTTTGCTTTAATTTTATGAACTACAAAGTACCTTGCCTGGTTAGGTACTGGCTGAGCTTTGCAAGGGCTCTGGCTCGGAGTTCACAGGGCAAATAGCGGCGGTGGTTGAAGATGCTGTCTCTCCCCTACGCCGCTCCCTTGCCCTTCACAACTGCTCTTCCTCCAGTGCCCCCATCTCCGCAGAGCCGGGCAGGATCTGCTCCTTTCCTGTTCCCATCCCTTTGCAGAGAGACGCCAGCAGTGACCACGACAGCGAGGCCAAAACGGAGCGCTCCCGGGTTGTCTGGCTGCGGGGTTTTCCTGGCTGCCGGTCCCCCAAAATTGTGCCTGGGACAGTGAGGAGGCGAAAGCTGGCTGTAGCTGGGGATGTGACTCTGGGAAAGTCCCACCATGGCGTGAGGAGTGGCGGGGGGCAGGGGGGGGCCATCGGTGCACCCCGTGG
>NW_009222883.1:0-292 GCF_000690835.1 Fulmarus glacialis | reverse complement strand
CCTGTCCTTGCAGCCTGCCACTGCCTGGCCTGGGTTTTGTGCTTTTGCTTCTTTTTTTTCTTTTTTTTTTCCAGCCCCTTTCACAAAGACACCTATTCTCCCCCCGCGCCCTGGGGATTTACACAGAAAGCTCACCCTCAACACAGCAAAAGAAAGGCCCGGGCGGCCCGGGAGAGGAAACTCACACAAAATGCGGTGTGTGGCTCTTTGTGTCCCCTTTGTAATTCCTCTGCACAATGAACTGCCCTGGCCACCCACCAGCCCAGGGGTACCCCCAGGTGCCCCGTCCGCT
>NW_009222882.1:0-36790 GCF_000690835.1 Fulmarus glacialis | reverse complement strand
CTTCACTAGGTGTGGTGTTGCTGCTCCCCAAATACCTCAAGGAAAGGTGCTTAATGGCAAACTGCTAGACCTTGTCAGCATCTGGTCTCACAAAGCCAACAGAGCAAGAAAATAAAACTGCCAGGGGGGGTGGGGTGTGGGGGGGTGGCTTTATGGAGGTCTATTCACAGGGGAAAAAGAACTGGAGAAGATCTGGTCCTGCACACTGCAGCAAAAGGAATGTTCTCCCACTTACGTTCATATATCAAGAATTGTAATGGACAGATTTAAAACTGCTGTATTTATTCTGTTTGCTTTTTTGTGGATATTTTTGTTTTCACTGCAAGTCAGCTAATCTCAACCTGAAATTTTCTAACTTGGGTGCGTAATAGGTTTGGATGAGGTGTCTGGCAGGGCTTGGGAAGTGGGAAAGTGTGTGAGGTCTAATACTCAGCTGCATTACACGAAAAGATAGAATGAAACCAGAGGATGACTTGCGATGCGAGATAACAACAAATAAGCTGTCTGATCTTTAAATGTCTTTCCCTTGAGTGCATTTTGTTAAAGATAAATTATGAATATGCTAGCACTGAATTGAATTCTGGCTTTGTCCTTTCTTGTAAACCAACAGATTAAAAATGCTTCCGAAAATTTCCAGTTCTGGATTGCATTAGAATTTATATTCTTATTCTATACAAATTAGACTTTTCCAGTCTTCATGTCTTGAAACCCTCAAATGTTGAAAGGAAGAATATACAAAGGAAATATATTCTTATCTATATATCTTTACAACAAAGTTTCTCATTGTTACCCGGGAAATTTCACACTGCTTGTCAGAGGACTAATATTTTGTGATAAAAGCATAAAGATGGCTAAGCAAATTGAAACGCTCAAACATTAGTGTATTCAGCACAGAGAGAAACAGTTAACGCATGTACAGCTTTGTGAAGAAGGTTCTGAATGACCTGTTGGTGAGGGGTTCTTGTCATAGCCATACAGGCATGGTTTTCCATTAGCTTTCCATGGTTTCACCCATTAGCTTTCAGCGTGCTGGAGCCGATTGCTCTCAGAGATCGTTAATACCAGGATGCCATTTGGCATCTGCCTCTCCTGCTTCCAGGACAATAGCGAACGTTCCCCGCATTATACACCTGACACAGCAAATACTCTTGCTAATGGTTTTGCCGCACCCTGTCTAGCATGGAGCCTCGTCTCCTCACCTTTCTTGAGTCCCTGGAATGAAAAGAAAGAAGAAAAAAAAAAGGACCCTTGTTGCACAGGCATAGAAGCTGCTGGCACCTAAAGTAGATGGATAACACCAGTTCATTTCTCTGTGTGAATCTCTTTTCTCCTGCCACTTTCATTTTGCCATATGACCTCATGGACACACCACTGTGAAATGGAGCAAGCACAACGTGTTTTATATTTTAATTTAGACCAGAAATGGGACATTTCAGAGAGAACGTAGAACTGGAAAAGTGTCAGAGAGGGACAACAAGGATGAGGAAAGGTGTGGAACAGCTGCAATATCAAGACCAACTAAGTAAGCTAGCAGTCTTCACTCTACAAAAGAAATGGCGAGGGGTAGAGAGGATTAGAGGTCTGTGTAATCATTAGCAGCCTGGAATTGGTCGAAGAGCATCAGTTTTGTTTATTCTCCCTTCCAATACAAGTATTTTGGGAGCATCTAATGAGACTAGAAGGAGCCAGGTCAGAACAAAACAAAGACAGTAGCCCCTCATGGGCGGGTTGTTGAGTTCCTTGCCAAAGGATGTTGTAGCCAGTAAAAGTTTAAATTCAGATATAAAATTTAAATTCAGATGATGTTTGGACAAGTTTAAGGAAGAGAAATGTATTGCATGTAAATAAACAGCTGTGTAGGAATCAAATCTAGCTCTGGATGTTTCTGAGCTGAAGACGGTTGGAAGCTGGGAGAGTATCACGCAGAAGCACTGTGTGTGCTTGCCCTTTAGTCTGTCCCAGTATGGCTATTCTTAGAATTTTATCAGTATAATATTTCAAGAAGCACACAGAGAATCTACCAGTTGCTGAACTGAGTTGAGATAACCTAGCCTGCCCAGCAGAGATGTCGAAAGGCCTATAAAGGGCAGGATACCCAAAAGGAGAAGCATAGCTCAGATGGAGGAAGTGAATTAATGAAGGAAAGCAAGAAGAAAGGACTAGAGAAGATAAAAGATGAGGAAAGATCAGAATGCAAAGTTCAACACATTGTACATTTCTGGCTAAAAAGTGGGAGCTGGAAATGCCTCTGCTATGAAGTGTCATGTCCTGCACCAACTTAGAAAATCCAGCACTTACTTCAGCCCCGCTGAGGACTGTGCCAAAGCAATAAACATTTTAACAAGCAATGGTCATCTGTAGCTTTAACTCTAACTTTCCATGGCCAGCTATGTTGTACTGAGCAAGAAACTCAAAGATCTGATAAAAGGTGGTAGTAGTCAGACTGGTTATTTACTAAAAGTTAATTGATATGAGGAAACAGGAACTGCCATACTGAATCTGACCTGATATCAATCTACCTCAGAATCTCATCGCCAAGACCGTCCAGCATCAGCCCTCTGGGGAAAATATAAAAATGCAGTAATAAGATCTTCTGATTCCAAAACTGTGTATTAAATAATTTTCATATTGCTGTAAGATCTGAAGTAGACAGTTCAATATTTTTTCTGGTTTATGTAACTGGAAACTAGATTGCTTTATTTACCATATAATAGTTTTTTTGTCCCATCGGGCTAAATTCTTGGCTCCAATGACATCCTGTGACAGTAAATTTCATGATCTAATTATGCATAGTGCAAAAAATCAATTTCATGTCAGTTTTAAATTTGTCATCTTCTAATCTCATTATAAGCCTCCTTGTTTTTATGTTTGAAGTCAGGAGAACAAAATTTCCAGTCTTTCTTCTCCATGATATGAGTTTCTTTATAGTTTTGCATCATCACCTACTTCCATTTTTGCTCAGACAGCTGGAGTCTCTTTATATTGACATATTGACAGTAGTGGACAAGTAATTTGCCATTTAATTAATTTATGCCAGAGAAAGAGACCACAAACTAGCACCTCAGTAAAGCATATTTCCTTGCCATCGTATTTGACTAGAGAAAGAAATATTTGATTACCATACTGAAATGTATTAAGGATGTAATGTAACATTTGTGCTGCATGCATAGTCATACTACTTTGTACTGCACAAACACTATTAGCAAAATACTTTTGTAAATTATTCCTTGGTAATGTCACCTTTTGGAACCATGTCATACAGCGATTATATGGGTCTGGCAGAGCCTGATTGTTACGTGAAGCCAAATTGAATGGTGTGTTTGTATTCTCCAGAGCAACCTCATCACAGATGTAACTATAACACTTTCTCATAGCATTTATACCAGACATCTGCACTCCAAACACAGTTAGAAGCTGAGATAAATAAATTCCTGAAATCCCTTGACAGAATAACCCTTCGTTTGGATGTTCTACACAGATTTTCCAAACTGGCCGATTCTAAACGTTGGTCTTTTTCCAGAAGAGACAGAAATCAGAGGTTTTGAATCCATAGTCCGGGGGTTCTGCTGAATTGGCAAAGCGAGCTTTCCTACATGCTTCAGCTGGCTGTAAGAAGGTTGCGGTGCTGATAGGAATCCCCGAGTTATGCGTTACCTGTGCTGAGACCCAGTCTCTGACAAAACAAAATAATCCTGGGGCAGGGATGCAACTTTGCTGGGCAACAACTGAGAGTCCCTTATATTCTCTCACTGTATTCACAGGGAAGTTATTTAACTAAATTCATTGAATATCTGGGATGTCACACAAGCTCTCATAAAACATTTTTGCAGAACTGAAAGCAGATTTCAAGTTAAGGAAGGGGCAGGGCACAGAGGGTAAGAGCCACAGGGGAAACACAGCAGTCAAAGTTCATCAATCAGTAACAAAGCCTGAGCATTCTGGTAAGTGTTTGTAAGACATCAGCATTTCTGACAAGGCCAATAGAGGTAAAAGCTTTGGCTGGGGATGAAAATAAACTCCGTATCGTCCTGAACTGCTGAACAACAGTGCTCCCCCCGCACTGGGGTGGTCAGACTTCTTGGAATACCAAACACAATAGTAACAGTTGCTTCAGTGAATGATTCTCACCACTCCAGTGGCAACTGGACAGTTAGGTGTATCCCAGCTGAGCAGTTCATTTCCTCTCCGTTGAAGGTGCGTTACTGAATTTGTCATCAGCCTGGGCATTGATTGGCGATACAAAGTGCAAGTGCATAGTACTAGTCAGTTAACTCTTAACTTCTAAACAGCAGATTTCTGTTTTCCTCATGCGTTTTGATGGGCTCGACAACAATCAACATCCGTTACAGGACTTCATTAGTCAAAGGATTGATATTATAAATAATCATAGAATCATAGAATAGTTTGGGTTGGAAGGGACCTTTAAAGGTCATCTAGTCCAAGCCCCCCACTGTGGGCAGGGACATCTTCAACTAGATCAGGTTGCTCAGAGCCCCGTCCAACCTGACCTTGAATGAGAAGGATGTTGTGGGGGACCGTGTCAAAGGCCTTACTGAGGTGCAGATAGACAACATCTGTAGCTCTTCCCTTGTCCACTGATGAAGTCACTCCATCATAGAAAGCCACTGGGTTGGTCAGGCAGAACTTGCCCTTGGTGAAGCCATGCTGGCTGTCTCGAAACACCTCCCTGTCCTCCAGGTGCCTTAGCATAGCTTCCAGGAGGCTCTGTTCCATGATCTTCCCAGGCATAGAGGTGAGACTGACTGGCTTAAATAAGCTGTTTCTCACTCTCATTATGCAGTCTAGTGTAGAAAATTTGGAAATTTTCGCTTAGTATTTCCCCACATCATTGTAAATGCTTTAATTACACCTTTTTGATAGAAGGCTTTTGCTTCTTTTGTATGCCATGTACTACTGAACACAATCAACAGATGGTGGTGTGAAACCTAAGGATTTCTTCACTAGAATTTTTGCCGACTCAAGTCAAGCAATCTCACGAATCATATATTGCCTAACGGAGCTTGAAAAGTGATTTTAAATATGGAAACACCCACTGGGTAAATTTCTCATGGAGTCTGCCAGGCGTATTCTTAAAGCAATGCCAATCCATAACAATAAATTCAAAAGAAAATATGAAATAATTGCTGCTTGCATAAGGAATGGTTTGGAGTCCAATTTTAAGGTGAAGACCTTTTACTTTAAAGGACCAAGGTTTTGGGAATAAAGGCAATAACCTCCTGTCTGCTATCAAGAAAGTAACTTTTTACTGGAAAACAAAATGCACGCTTAGTTAGCATTCAGCTAATATATAACTAATATATAACTTCAGGCAATATAACTAGAAAGGAAAAGGAAAAAACCTGACCCCAATCAAGAAAGTAGGAAGCAGCAAACAGCAAACTTGCTGGCATTCAGGAGGAATTGAGCTTGTATCTTCTACTTCTGGATCTAATATTTTAAATAGGCTATCTCCTGTGTTCTTTTTAAGATAAAATAGTATGCCAAGAGGAGCATTTTTTATTTTTGTAATACATGTTTTCTTGTGCATGCTGCTTTTTATATTATGATTGGCATAATTTTAAGTTTAAATTGGAAATATAACAATCGAGCATATGTGATTTACAACATCACAGCCTGCGTATAAGACTAATGGATACTTCAACTGCATCTATCTTAAGCTTTTTAGTTCAGGCCAGGGTTGCAGTTCTGGAGTGGACACCTGACGTTTTACCTGCCATGCTTTGCTTAGCATCACACAGTTGTCTTGGAGCGCATGGGTGTGAGTCTTTTCACGTGAAACAGAACTGCAGGATACACTTCAGCCACTGAAGAGCATTCAGTTAATAGGACCAGCTTAGCGCTAGTCTGAAATCGAATTCCAAAATGCAACATAGGTAAGGTGGGTCTTTTGTAAAAGCTGCGTCCCAAAGCCTTGAGGTAAAAGATTTGGATTCCCTTTTGCAAGCCAAGAAACATGCAAGTAAGACAGAACAGACAAAGCAGGTAGTTCTACATAGCTAGGCAATAAGTCTAAATAAAATTATGGTTGAAATCTTATCTTCTTCCATGACAGGGTCATTCATTTAAATTCACACTCTGGGAAGGCTCCTCCATTTGGTAGCAATCAGAGCCCAAAACCCATTTCCCTGAAGCAGGGACTCTTACCTTGAGTTTGGAAGAATGAGTTTGGCATACTATGCTAAAACATGCTCAAAAGAGAGCACAGATTTGGTAGTTGAAATTCTTGATGAATTCTTTTGATAAGATCCTGATGATTGGAGGCTACGTGAGTTCTGACTAGTGATAAGAATAATTAAAACAAACAAACAAAAAAAACCTACAGAGAGTGTAGCTGACAACTGGAAAACTCATCAGGGTATGTGATAGATTCTTCATAACTTAAGACTTTAAATCAGGGAAAGTAATTCGAAAAATACGTTATAACACAAAGAAATGTATCAGTTTGAAACAGAGAGCAGGTAGCACATCCTGCTTATGACATCAGAGCGTTATGGTTTTGAGATCGACACAGACATGCGGTAGACCTCAAGCAAATAAACTCAGCCAGGTGTGTCCTGATTTACCACCTGAACCAGGTCTGATGAGGTGGTGTGGTTTAACCCCAGTTGGCAACCAAGCACCACACAGCTGCTCACTCACCCTCCCCCCTGGTAGGATGGGGAGAGAATCTGACAAGTAAAAGTAAGAAAACTTGTGGGTTGAGATAAGAACAGTTTAATAATTGGAAAAAAAAAAATTAATGAAAAGCAAAACAATGAGAGAGAGGGAGAGAAAAATAAAACCCAGGAAAAACAAGTGATGCAGCCACTCACCACCTGCCAACCGATGCCCAGCCAGTCCCTGAGCAGCGATCCCCCCCAAGTCAACTCCCCCCAGTTTATATACTGACCATGATGTCATATAGTATGGAATACCCCTTTGGCCAGTTTGGGTCAGCTGTCCTGGCTGTGCCCCCCTCCCAGCTTGTCGCTGGCAGGGCATGAGAAGCTGCAAAGTCCTTGACTACCATAAGCACTACTTGGAAATGACTAAAACATCAGTGTGTTATCAACATTATTATCATCCTAAATCCAAAACACAGCACTGTACCAGCTACTAGGCAGAAAATTAATTCTATGCCAGCCGAAACCAGACACGAGGCTTAATATTGTCATAGCTGCCTAGTGCACAGAGCCAAGGAGGCAGAAGGTGAGAAGCTCCAAGACAAAAAGGTCACAATCGTAAGAATCGCTCCTCTTGTCATTAGAGATACCACAGGACCCTCCAGAGCAATTTCTTTAAAGCAAACAAGCGCAAAGTGTTATGTTTACCCAATGGGCATGCCATTTCTCTCATGTCAGGCAGCTCATACGATGCCAAGGACAGTTCTGTGGTCATGAAGCAGTATTAGTCAGGCTCTTACGGAGAGCCAGAGGAGACGCTGCCTACCACTTACTTACCAACCCTGTACTTGATGGGCTCCTGGACAATTTGCTACTGAGTAGAAGTATCGGTGGTTATTAAACCTGCTGATATAAAGGAATGAAGTAGGAGCTGTGATTATGGATTTCCTGTAGTTTGAATTTTATAATTGTGTTTTCTTAATAAAGCACATTTTAGGGTAAATTTTGTTATTTTTGTCTTCATGTAGAAGGCATTGCATTGTGTCTAATAAGGAAAATAACGAGTTTGGAACAGAGTTAATCACAGGGGAGAAAAAAAAAATCAGAAAAATCAAAGGAAAAAATTATGTAAATGGAGAGGGAAGCATTACTTTCTGTGGTTCATCAGCACTTATTTCAAATACTAATTTGTTTACTGTGTTTGCAAAGAGAAGAAAAAGTAGAAACTGAACAAAATTCTTGTACTCAACTCCTTCGAGGCAGGAACTAACAAGTAATACCGTAAATTTTCCTCTCTGTATTTTGGGGGAAGTCTTTTCTGCAACATTGTGCCCACCTGCAGAAGAATAGCAAGAATAAATCAGATATAATCAAAACAGGTTTACTGTGTACAGGTGATGAAAATTGGAGGCAACTGCAGATGGTTTTGTCTATTAAAGGATACTTAGAAAAGGGAGTAGCTGCAGTTGAAGTGGCACTTCCATAAACTGAATGTGCGCTTAGCTAGCGAATGAATTTAAAGAATCAAAGTTGCCTGTGCTTAGGGTCATGATCCAGCTAATTACCTGATCATTTTTGCTTCACAGCACCACTTTAATTCAGTGCACAAGAGATTACACTGAGCAGCTGCTCAATGTTTTGTCCTTCTGTTCAGAGCAGTGCTTGAGTAATAGTAAGACAGACATGGGGCTACACTGAACACGCTCTTTTCTTTCTGCACTTTTCTATGGGGGTGGCAGTGTAGAAGCCCATAAGTACTCTCATAATGTCCTGCTCAAATGAGAGAACATTATTATTCCCATTATAGAAATACGGATCTAAACTGTGAAGGATTGCATCTTTTCCCAATCTAAGATGTCATAGCATTATATACAGCCCTTTACATATTCAGAATATATCTTCCACCAACTTAGCGGTACTCGTGAGTAGCCAGCACTTCAGCAACAGATCGGTCCTTACAGTTACTTGCACAATTGGAAATGCGTTTAAAGATTTCATCAGCAGAGAAAGTAAACAGTAGGCAGACCAAAAAAAAGTCAACCAGCAATGCTTGTTTAATGATGCTTTTATTTTACAGGATACAAATTTCTTTTCTTTTTAAGTATTCAACAGGAATTAAAGTGCTTAATTTTTACAATTCTCCACCCATCTTATGACCAAATATACATATATTACAGAAAATATATACAATATCTGCAAATTTTTTACATTCATGTATTTCTTGACCATAAAAATGACCACTTACATTTGCACAACTTACAACGGCATTTATATTTCACCTTTCTAATATTCTTCACTTTATTGCAAAACCAGAACAAATTTACACCTCTTCCAAATATTAGTATTTTTTTAAAAAGTGTTTTCTTAATTAAAACCAGAAATGTTTCCATAATGAAGGGGAATTACAGTGTGTAGCCTATAATTCTGATGTCAAACATTATAGCTGATCCAGCTCCCACTAAAATTAATGTATTAATCTGCCTTGAGGGCTGCAGAATAGAGAACATGCTAATAGAAAAAAACCAATACTTCTATTGCAAACTGTTCCCTATATGCAACAAATTTGGCTTCTTTCTTAAAAATACTAGGGCACATACATGCAAAAATGCTTTGACACAGTTCCCCCCTTTTCTGAATGTTTTCACCATAAACAGTCAATGAATCTACAAGGATGAACTATAAACTGAAGAAGGTTGGTTATGCAGTGGCTGAAAACATGTTTTATTCAAAGAAATCTGCTTGAAGATTTTAGTAGAGAAAAACCACATTCTACATTCACTTGTGCTAGGAAGAGGAAGGGGTGAAAGCAAAATGCCATAGTTGAGTCTGGGAAGAAATTTAATCACGAGGTTTGAAAGGAAGCAGACTGAACGCCTTACTGAATTTAGTGTGTTTTGGTTTTGTTTTTGTTTTTTAAATTAGGCTGAAATAGTAAACATGCCACAAAAGTAGATCTACTACTGTCGATTTTTTCTTCTGAAAAGCATACTCAACACAGTACATTATATTTTGAATGCAGCACAGTGTATTTTTTGATTGTAAAATACTGCTTGAAAACAGGTCATCTGAATAATAGTCTCAAATATATAAATACACATATATACATATACACACACACACATACATATGCATATGTGTATATATACACACATACACAATCATTAATTACTGTTATGTTCTGTTAAAGGAAAAGGATTTAGGAAACAATCTGACTAGCAGATTAAAACTCCTATCCAAGGAACATACTTCACTACGGTCCCATGGGTCTGAACCAGCTAGGTAAATTCCTCATACCAATAGGGCCCCAGACTAGGGGAAAAAACCCAACATAAGTCCATATATTTCATTTCAGATTTCAAGTAACAGATTTCAACCACAGACTAAGAATGATGCCCATTTCACCACTGGATTTATCTTAAGGATAGTCAATTCTGCCACAAAATTATTTCTCTTCAATCATTTATTTTTTGATTATGTGTTTCCAGCTGTTTACATTCACCCCTACATCAATTATCTCCAGCTGAAGCCCATCTGAAGTTCAACTGAGCACTGTGATTCCAGATGAGACATAGTAAGTCAGCAGCTCTCAAACTGGTGAAATCTTTATTTTTCCACAAGTGTCTTTATATAATGTAAGGCAGATGCTACATGAATTTAAATCGCTGAAGGTATAAGAGCTCCAGCAGGTCTATGCTAGTTTACACCAGCTGAAGATCTCTAAATAGATTTATGGAGAAAGCTCCTTTTTTATTGCTTAGAATTTTTTCTACATGGAATGTTTATTTCTTTCCTGAAAGCCTTTCCTTCAGTATAAGGAACCACTACCAACTGTTCATTTTATTTAATCTTGTCTTGAAATGAAAAGCTGACCAGTTTTTATACTAGCTATGTGGTCAGATGTAGGTTTAAAAGAAACCAACAAAACAACAAAACCCAAAGAACCTGTCAAGTGTTTCCTCATCTTTCCCACTTATTTTTATATATACTTCTCCCCCCCACCCCCGCCCCGACTCCACTTGGAACTTTTTAGAGCATATTTCTATAACCTAATCTAAAATTTACTCAGGTGGTAGTGTATTTATTCTGCATTTAATCAGTGCCCTGGCTTCATCCATAATTTAAAAATACAAAGAATAAAAATCCTCTTTTTTATTAAAGAGATTTAGAATCTTTGAGATTTATAAAGCACTTTGAGATGGTTTTGCATAAAAAGGTGCCACTATATATTACATGCAATTAAAGAGGTTTAATAGTCCAAATAGAAGAGAATGCTTTCTATTCTCAGTATCTATTTTGCACATGAAAATTAAATACGTTTTGGAATAAACAAAACTACTCAGTATAAAGGGACTTGAAAGTACTAGATGCTATAGATTTTACAGCAGCTTTTCAACCAAGCAGGAGTACCTGATACCAGAAAACAATTTTTAGAGGATCTGAAAGAATGCTGCAGACATGCAGATGTCACGATACACTATTTTTCCATGATGGGGGAAAAATATAGTCACTTTGAAAAATACATTAATATGTCCCAAATAAATGTCATGATAAAATTAAGCCATTGTTCTGGTTGAACACAGATAAAAATGCACAAAATAACTTTTGATCTGCTTTAGATTGCACAGAAGATTGATCACTTTTAAAGTGAGAAACAAACGTTTCTTGAAGATAAGAATCGCAAAGCTTAAATAATTCCGCAGAGCCATTCACATACGTTCACGTATTATGAATGAATGCTCAGTTATAGTTTATTCCTTAGACACACAGCTTTATGCTAATACATTTAATGCTTGCTTCCCCCCCCAAGAATTCAACAGCTGAAATGGGAACAGCCTATACCTTTTTAGAATGATGGTTTTAACTTGACTGCTTCGGTCATGTTACTTAAGCCGCAGCAGTTACTACTTTGAATTTGTTCCTCTGTCATCATAATTTACAATTTAAAGTTAAAGAAAAAGTTTTGGATGCTGTAAGGGGCCTTGTCTGTGGAGAATGGAGTAAAACAGGGTGGTTAAATCTAGAAGCAACTTCTCCATCTTCTGATTTCCGTTAGTATTAGTGGTACATACTTTTCCTACAAAATACATACAGAACCATACATTTGAGTGCCAAGACATTCTGACTCAGAAGAGAACAATTCCAACCAAGCAATTGATTATGAGAACATGAAAAAAAAAAAAATAGGTTTCACTAGGGTAAATAAAATATGCCCTGCTGTATAAACTTCAATGGCTGAGAGCAAACATGAGGCTAACATCCAAATAAATAACTCCCAATGCTATCTTCATTTCAAATCGTTTATGCCCAAATGCAGGGCTTTGTCTGGGAGAGGCTGAAATCATTCAAGCAGCTTCAGATACTCAATACCACTATAACAATAAAGCAGCCTAGAAATTGCTGCTTCTAATCATTTCCCTAATCATTTAGCTGGAATAGGTCTTCCTGCTTGGCTCAGAATTAAGTTTGCAGGAGCTTAGAGAACAGAAAGTACTACATGATTATAGTCATACCATCATATTATTTTCAGAATAGCTCAGTCCGATTTATCTGGGGACTCCTTTAAGGCAACTTCTCCCCTTACACTCAACAACTTGAACATGGGAAACAATGTTTTTATACATTAGGATGTGGCAAGATGACCCTTCAGATCCCACAATTGCACTTGAGACTCTTTTAGAAGATACCCACTTTCAGGAGATGACCATGAAAGAAAGTTAGCCACGGAGAGTTCTGCTTGCTTACCTGAATGCTCCCCCATCCCTCGCCAAAGTATACACAAGACGACATGTACTAGCTAGGGAGACCCAGGCTAAGATTTGATGGTACTCATCAACGTGAATCAAAATGGGCTTGAGCTGCCCATAAATAAAGATAAATACAGCTGACAGTAGAAATAACTTAAAATCTCTTAGAGAAATACAGAAGAGCTTGTGCATCAGGTAAAAGTAATACTAGGGTTACAGGCAGAATAATCCGGACACATGGAGCACCCAAGGAAGAATTCAGAACTGACATGCACAAAGTCAGTTGTAGAGTTAGTGCTCTACAATGCCATGTCCTGATAATTACTAACACTAGTGTAAAGCTTTGAAGTCTAAAGGCCATGGTAGATTTTGGATTTGTGCAGGTGAGAGCAAAATCCAGCCCACCAATGTTAAGTTGCATGACATTCTTCTTACCAAAAAATGACAGACACTGTGTACTCACGTACGCTTGACACTAAAAACAGGTTACTTTAACAATCCTTTGTTAAATGCTAAATAAGGTTTTTTTTTCTGCTATAGTGTCGCAAAAAGAGTAAAGTGGGAGTGGGAGTTCAGCGAATACTTTGTCTGGAAATCTCATTATAAAAAAGTGACAATTTAAATCTGCCCTCATGTTACTAACAAAACTGGACTTGAACCTGAGCTCTTCAACTTGACATGACTTAAAATACAGATTGCAGTTATATTGAGAAGTAAGACTCCTGAATGTTCTTGTAACAAGTTGATTGTAGAAGTTACACATTTTCCTTCCTTGGAGGAAAGATGGCAATGATTTTAATTGTCTACTTGATGGCAAATCACTACCTGTGAATTTGTCATATTTCATCCAGGGATGTTACAGTAGAAATTTTAGGGAGGTACAATGCCTCTATGTACAAAAACCCTAATAGGAATGGAAGTTCATAAGGGACTGAATGCTGTAGAGCCCACAAGTCCTTATTCCCATAAGCAGAATGCAAATAATGTCAGTTAATGCAACTTGAGATTGCAAGCTCAGACCTCATGATTCAGTATCATGATTCGTATGAAGCAGGCGCCACTTTACAACAATAATCCTCAAAGATTGTTGTCATAAATAAGTATTATAGTATCAAATCTTTTCATTTTTGCAGAAGATTAAAGTTCAAAATGCTCTTTTGTTCCAATAACCATAATAGCAAAAATACACATTTCCAGAAGGTCACTAGAATCTGTTCCTTTTCTCAAACCACATACTGCATTTTAGTAATGAACTACTGCACTCTTAAAAGATAACAGTGATAGGACACTGAAGAAAAGCAACTACTTTTAAACACAACTGGAACTTACTTGTCCACTGCATGCCACTTACATTACTGCTATATTTTTAATGCATAAAAATATCAAGATCATTAAGTGTCAGCTATTAAAACAAATCACTGAACAGTATTTGTTAATTTAGGACTGTGTTTAATTTCAAATAGAAAACATGCTTTTTAAATAAATTACTCACTAATAGGAACCCAGTATCGTGAAATCAAAGCAAAAATCAAGTATTGTACATTTTTAATACTGTACATATATTATATATTGTTTTCTCATATTTTAGGTATTCATTTCTAGATTGAAAATCATTAGATTGTTTCCTTGATAAATTGAAACTTTAAAAGGCAATATACCTGTGAAAGCAATTTTCATTAATTAAAAAGAGACAAGTGAATACAACATATGTACAGATCTGTGGAATTCAATCTATGAACTACATACATTAAACCAAACTGTCCCTGCATATTTAACTACAGATCTATTTTGGCAATGTGGAGGTATATCTTTTATCCTGTTGCAAGTCCTAACATGTAAATAGGAAGCTTCAATATTTGCATTCTTAATGAAAGTAGCAAATGTTAACCAAAGAGCAACTGGATTTTCAAAAAAATTTGCATCATGACAAACAAGTAGTACAGTAAAGTTAGTTAAGTATTTTAATAGCATTCACATTTTTTAAAAAAGTCTCTGAAATGGATCTGTACATCACTTTTATTGACAGAACATAAATATAAGAAAAAGATACCTAAAAAGACCAGAATTTTTCCCAAACATAAAGTGCTAAGATGTGTACGGTAGTAAGAAGTTTCTTTTTTTTTTTTTTTTTTTTTTTTTTTTTCCCTTGATTGAGCAAAGAAAGGTTAACACAAAGGTTAACCACAAATTCAATTGAAATCTTTTAAAAATACCATGTGTTCTTGGGCTTCAGCATTCAGATTGTTTAGAAGATTCAGGTTGTTCTTCTAAATTCACTAGCAGTTCATTTTGACATTCTGGTGTCTCACCTTTGACAGCTAAATGGATAACTTTTAGCCATTTCTGTTTTAGTTCCTCATTGTCCGCAGCAAAGCTGTGCACAGACTTAGACTGGGTCAGTTTGAAGCTGTGAGGGAGGTCAGCACTTCTTGGAGTGTCATCTACTGTATAGCCCAGAAGTGGAATTGTAGCCAGAGCTTTAACGTCCTAAGAAGGAGGAAAAGTTCTTGATTAAGAACAGCCAACTAAGCTGCCCGCTACCTCTCATTTACTACGCAGGTTAGGAAAAAACACTTGGGTCTTTCCTCCATTCCCAAGCTATTTGACTTCTCTTCCTCAGATGTCAGTGACAATAATGACTAAAATCTTTTCCATTTTCTCTGTACGTACCTGTGGAGCACCATACATGTACAGCACAAGAGCTTCCTGCTTAGGTATAACACACCATGCTTTCTGCCAGGGCTTTGATTTTTCCATGTACTGAAGAAAGCTACATATGACACTATTTCCAGAGACTTCCGCCGCTTCAATCTAGGAGATAGTATAAAGCATAAAAAGGAAAATAAACTTTCCTTAAATAAAGACTAAAAACATACAGAACAGAAAAGCAAAAATTCATCACCATTCATATCAAATCTTGGACAGCATCTGCAAAAGAGCTTGAGCAAATACCCAAGTAAGATCATGAAGGACTGGATTTATGAATATTTAAATATTGAGAATATTTATATATTACATACATACATTCACAACATGTACTTCCTTAACATGTGTGATCTGTTCCTTCTTTCATCACTAATTTTGGATTATACACTTCTAGATCACTCTAAATTTCATTTTGCCACAGCTAGCCTCTCTCCGTATCTTAGTATCTTCAACAATGTCCAATTTCTAAAATAACATCATGTTAGGCATTCAAGTGCTACTAACTATCCAATATGACAATTACTCTATTTTGGCAGTCAAAATATTATGACAAGATCAGATGCAAACACATTTCTAAGAACAACATAAGAATGCAAGCACTAATCCTAGAGGAAAGATTACGTGAATTGCTTAAAATCTGAAGACAAAGTGACATGCTACTCGGGTTAAACAGTGATGCTGAGAAGAACAGAAAGAACACAAAAATATTATGTGTTAAAATTTCCTTGCATCAATTTTTTTCCTCTCCCAGCAGCGATGCTGTCTGGATGCTGCAACATGGTACCAACCCCTCCGTTGTGAAAAGATCCAGCATGCAGACAGACATTTCTAAGAGACTCTATAGCTCCTTCAGCTATCTTAGAAAAGCCACCGTGCCAAGAAACAGCAGTCTCTTGACTATAAAGTAAGCTAGTGGAGTCCTGTGCTCCTCATCTTTCTCATTTAAGAGACTGTCATCAAGTGTAGTCAAGCCAACATGGATTACAAACTGTATCTTATTTTTGCCTTCTTTTTCTGTTAGTATTTAACTCAAGGGTCAATCCTTCTCTACTACACCCCAAGATAAATATATGTCCTGACAAAGTTAGGATGATATTTCTCTAATGTATGTCAGGCATTTTAAAAGGGCCTGTAAAGGGGGATGTAAGAAATGTGAATCTTAATTGCAATTGTAAGATGCCTATTTCTCGCCCTGATTGTAAGAGAAACGTGGGTCTTTATTGTCTGATTGAGACCTTGAATTTATAGATGTCAAAAGCTGAGAGCATCTTGATGACTTAAAGGTACATTAGATACACTGATCGAAACAGTATCTTACTACTTAGACACTGAATAGCAAAATTCTCCCCCTTTCCCCTCTCCTCTATCCCCAGTTCTTTCAGTTTGGGCATGTGTTTTCAAGAATCATTGTAGTAGCGGTGTTTTTTGTTACTACAACAGCTTAAGTGCAGAAGAAGAAAAATGAAGATTTAGAAGAAAAGGTAATGTTTTATCACATTAGGTGATGTAACTGGAAAGAAGCAAACAAGCTAAGGTTCGTAATTGCCCCTTTGAAAAAAGCTGTAAGAAACAAAGTAGTATTGTCGAAGATGAATGGTGAAAACCAAAGTCTATTGGCTGGGGTGAAATACACTTTTTATTTCTCAAACAGAAAAGAGCCCTGCAAGAATGCTACCGTTTTTCACCTACTGATAGTTTGCGACTATGCACATACACTATTTTTAAATTACATACCTCCAAGATGCCTTTCTTCTTCTTTTCTTCACTGTCTGTACAACCAATTATAACATGATAGCAGTCCTTACAGACTTTGTTCAATTTATTGCCATCATATTCAAGATGTGCCTTATAATCAGAACATTTCCAGCAAACCACCTTAGAAACAAAAAAGATAAGAAAACATATAAAGCTTAAGTATTTATAAAACTTTATGGAAACAGAATTTAATTTACAATTAATATTATTATATCTAATTAGTAATATTTTGTTTAGTTATACAGAACAAGAAAGATACTTGCTTTATGATGCTATTACGTCAAGTGTAACTTCATTGAAAATAAAGATTTTTTCCAAATTTGTGCCACTGCTTCTTAACTAGAAGTGCTTTTTACTATTTCCCTGGTGGGAACTTTGTACTTTGTATAAGATCACATTAGGCTTTCAATTATATCTGCAGGTTAAAGTTAGGAATAGAATCAGAATATAGCACAAACCATGCTGCAGGAAAAAAATCCTCCAGTTTCTTTAGATGCCAACCTGAAAAGGTACACTTACCATTTTGTTTTCTACATAACCTCAGAAATCTACAACTGAGATGCACTTTTAATGATTAAAAAATTAATAAAATCAGAAAAGGTTAATTTTTTAACCTAAGAAATATTAAATTTACAGTTTCAGAATCTGTCCACAGAATACATAAGCCAATGTCACACAGTCTTTTGTCTTTTCACAAAATATATAGAGAAAACTGAAATGCAAGAAGAGCTGAGAGAAGTTCTTTCATTAGAAATATTTTTCCACAGAAATGTTCTTTCAGGGGAAAGAGATGCCCTGCATAAAAAATGTGAGTGCAGTTATTTCAAGAAAGAAAGGTAGACAAATGGACTTGAACCACTCAAACATCTGAACAAAATTTTATTGTGGACCACGGCTCTGCAGTACTACTCTAGATCACTACCTTCAACTAGTATCTCTAGAGAATACTAGCTAAGTATTCCCAATTAGGCACTGCTGGAAAGACACTATCGCTGACCCAAATTTATTCCCATGAAAAAATATTTTAAAATTAAAGTGGAAAGAGATGTGATAGAACTACAACAGAGGAAAGTAGTTAGGAGTCTAAGCAAAAGGAGGAATAAAAAGGAAGGGTGTGATCTTAAGATTAATGGAGGAGTTTTAAGACAGAATGATCTGGGAAAAAAAACCCCACAGATGACAACTGCATAATCAATAATTCAGAAAAAGTCTCTAGTGTCCTGCAAAGCAAAAAAGCAGCATTGTGAATGCAGTAAGCCTTCATACCACATAAAAATATGAGAATGAAATCATATAAGATAACCTGTAAAACAAAAATTAAACCTGGGCTGGCTTGCACTACCACCTGCTGGAGAAAGGCATAGCTGCCTGATGGCAAGGAAAGAAAGCACAGTATGTTTGCTCTTTTATTAATTTCTGAAAACCCTCAAGTCATACCACTGTCTCACAGTCACTTTAAAGTGGCATATGTTACCATAGCATCATACATGGAAAGCAGCAGTAATACCCCTTCCCCTTCCTAACCTTCTCTCTTTCCCCGATGCTTCATGCATGTTCACGCAGTTACACACACACAGCTGGGAACAGCTCCAGGTTAACCCATTGAAAAAGTTTTAACTGCACGTCTTTGAGGTCTTCTTGCGAAGAGGAGAGAGAAGGTAGCAGAATGGGAAGAGGAGGCAGCCAGTGGTGCCAGGGATAAAGCTGGCTTATGACAGTTTAACATGGTCTTGAAACCTGAGATCAGTGGAGGCCACTCAGGAGTAACAGTACAGTATGTCCAGGGGCTTGGGACATTTTACACAAACGTGCATCTTCCTCTGCTGTAAATTACTTCCAGATTTACCATGACAACTAAAGCAGACAGAGGATCCTTTGTGGTATGCTATACACAGCTTCTGCTTTCAGCCACAAGCACAGAAACAAACCCTGCAGCATAACAAGCAGCTACCAGAAATAGGTGCTGAGACCCGTTCCCAAGCTTGCTCACCAGCTACAGCAGCTGGGGTTTTGCACTTACATGTCCACATGCTCGGCAGTGGTGCCTTCTCCTTGTCAGTGCATTAAAGGGCTCCTTGCATTTCATGCACATGGTTACTTCGTTGTCTCGTATCCACCTCGGTGCTCTCTTCCCAAGCTCAGCATTCTGAAGGGGGGCAGGGGGAGGATGGGAGGGTAAAAAAAAGCCAGTATAAAAAGTTGCACAGTACTTTAAATTGAGAAAATAATTACTCTCTTCCTCTGGAAAGGAAATGGCAAAACACAGCTCAAGATGCATTTTGAAATCTAGACAAGAAATAACAAAGAACCCAGTCAAAAATCATTATGCATCACTGAAAGGGTAATCTGTTACGCATTTCAAGAAAAAAAAAGGCTTGTTTATAAGATTTGGCATTATGAAGAAAAACAATTACCAACAAGATGACTACTTTGTAAGTTCTCTGCTCTAAGAATGATGAGCTTGAAAACAAAGTTTCTGCCAAACTTTTTCCAGTTATTGAAGAACAAAATGGGTACTAAGAAGGTTACAAAGGAATAACAGCAACTTACAGAAACCTCAACAGGCATGTCTTCATATTCTTTAGCAATAGCATTTCTGAAAGTTTCATTCCTCTGCTGAAAAGCTTCTATAGTATTCTGAAGCGCCTACGGAAACAATGGAGAAATTCCTCAAACATATTACACTTAAAATGGACTCTCTGCATTCTGACCATTTATTGATTAGCAGAGGGAAGCTACAGCCAGAAAATATGAATATTACTTTTTTGATTGCTTCAGTGAAAAAGCATTTAGAAAATAAAGAATGTAGATGAACTTACCTTTACCCATTCTTCCTTATCCTGTTCAGAACTAAAAGAAATATTTGACACATTAGTCCAAAACTAGTTTAGAAAACATTATCTCACTATCAACAACTTCTTGCAAAAGCTAAGCTTCTGAAGTAATTCTTATGAATTGAAGTTAAAACAACACTAAGTGTTAACTGTCCAACTTAAAAAAACAAACAAACAAACAAAAAACCAAACCAAAAACACCCCCAGAAAACACAAGCATGACTTCAGGCTTCACAAGTTTGCAACCACTAAGCAGTGAATTCAAGTTGAAAAATAAATGTAAATGCATTTAAAAGTAGTAATAGTATTTACATTGTTAGACTTTTTTTTTTTGAGAACAGGGTAGAGAGGAAAATAAGACAACGTAAAATTTAGGTGTAGGTTGTTTTTTTCTCCTCTCATTTCATGCACTAAGTTCACATGCTAACCCACATTTCTCCTATGTATCTCTTAAATCTTCCTCCCTCCACAACAAAAGTAATTTCCTTAACACTTTTTATTGTTGTTGTTGTTGTTTAAACTTGTGTGTACTGGCAAAAAGAGTATCCAATTAAAACAAAAGGAAAACTCTGCTTTAAGATTATAAACCAAGCAGCAGCAATTTCCCTTCTATGCATTCGGGCAGATACAGATGCCTTAAGAGTAAGTACAGATGAGATACACAGACAAGACAGAGATGAGAAAGGAAGCATATTCAACTCTGATCTTGTATGACAGCTTTGTCTTTAAAATGTATCAGCAGGACTTTGACATTCAAATCTTTGGAAAAACATCTTATATCGCAAGTACTATTAGAAACTACTGGCCAGTGTTGGTAACGAATGCAGTTTATCTGCAACCTTTAAGTCAGAAAGATGAGAATTAGCACCACAGTATATCTGGCTCTTCAAAAGTGGCTTCCTCCTTGGATCATGATGTGGAAAACAACTTTCTGTAGCCATGCAAAATTTATTTTTCTATAGATTGCTATGAAGGATGTGAAAGAGCGCTTTTACATCATCTCCATAAAAATGGCTCCTCACATGTTGTTTTGCAGTATTAGTACAAATTTTAAGCAAGCAGAATCCTAAACAAGTGTTTCCCCTTCCCACCTACCATCTGCATATGAAGCAGAAGAAACCTGTCTAAACAGCCAAAATAATTCTCCCTACCTGCTTACATTAAAAAACAAAAGCTGAGCTATTAAATACCAGATCAGCAACGTCTCAAAGAAATAATCTACCAGCTGTTTAAAACCAGTGACTGACAATGTACTCAAATAGTATTCTGAAAAATAAATAAGTAGAAACCTACTAGTAAAGAAAACCCTAAGGGTAAACTAAACATTACAACACTGTTAATACAAGCTCATGAATCAAGAACATTAAGGTATAGGGTACATAAAATACTCATACATTAATCGAGATTATTCTAATATCATTGAGTAAGATCTCATTTGGTACTTACTCCTTCACAATTTTGTACAGACGAGGCATTCTAAAAATGTTTATAAAACGAAACAAAACGTGAAAACATTTTTCTCACACCTAAAATAAACTAATGCAATAAACTTTTAATTACTGATCATTTGGGAAAGTTGACAAAATAAACTTGCTTTGTTGCAGCATTTTTCTTCCAACTAAAGTGCTTCACAAACAGTACAGCAAGATGCCATCTATCACCATTGAAATGGACATATGGTATAAAAACTTGCCAAATACTTAGCAAGACATCATACAGCAATTTATAGTGGATGTGACTGATAGCCAAAAACATGCCCCAAAAGTCTTGCAGAGCTTAGTGAAAAGCTTTTTCCTGTCATTTTTCAAAATATATGTTTAATTTCAAATTCAATGATAGTGTAAGTAAATTTCTATATGCTGTTATATTTTTATATTCACTGCTGTTACTCTCATTAAATATTACAAATTTTTTTCCATAAAGGAAAGTAGCTTGCAAGCTCGTTTGCTAGCAAGCTATGGTTTGTCCCCAAATACATGATGTCAACACAGAACTGTATCCACCATGGATATCCTTCTGCTTATTTAATCCTTGCCTCTCTGCAATGAAATCCTGACTGCTAAGAACAAGATCTTTAAGCAGGTCCAAAAAGAGAGATGGAGCACCCTACTTTATTTGAAGTGGGGCAGTCTAGACAGGGAAGGTTTACTCTAGGCAATGCAAAAAGCAGCCATGGGAAGGTAACCCAGCAAGAGGAGGATAGGAGGACAAATAAGGAAAGCAGAAAAGTGCCAGTCAGAAGAGTGCAACTGGAGGAAAAGGACCCAAGACCTAAAAGGAGAACTTGCCTTCCAGGGTGAGGTTGATACCTGGGACCGGAGGAAAACAAGTAGACTGGAAACAGGCCTGAGGAATGGAGGAAAGCAAGTGCCCATCTACCATTGTAGAAAGCTATGTTCTGCGGACATATCCCCACCTGGGTGGAGAGTTTTGCTGGGTGGACATGCCCCGAGTGAACAGACCCATTTTTACCAAGGTGGCTCAGGTACCAGAGGCAGCAGCACATTAACAGCAGTGATTAACACACTCAGTGTCCCAAAACACTTAAGTTGGACAGATTGCCTTTGCGTCAGTTAGGTACACTGCTTTCAACTTTCCAGCCAGCCCATTCACAGCTATCCTAGGTATTTCTGCAAGGTAAGGCAATGCACTATAAATTGTAGATGCACCTTCTATTCCAAGAAATTCTTGGACAGATAATTTACGTTTTTGGCAGCCTTGGCTATTTTCAAAACACTGATATTAAGATGAAGCCCATTGCATCTTTCTCCATATCTATCAGTCCAATCTTTTGTGTGTATATATTTAATCCTCCAAAAATTAGATTAAGAGACTTTGCTTACCTGGCCTGCAACTCCAGTGTTCGCTCTTTTCCAGACACTTGAAAAGTGTGTGGATATTCTTCATTATGAGTTTCTATAATCTTCATGCCATCTATGCCAACTCTGGTTCGAACTGAGAACTTTGATCCTACCAAGCTGAATTTGGGGACGCAGTAGAGCAACATATTGTTAAACTGGGAAAAAAATAAACACATGGCTTTGCATTAACAAAACCACAGATACAGAGATCTGAGACAACATCGCAAAGCTGTACTCTGTGGGTGAGAAAGCAGGTTCTTTCCTGCTCAGTTGATACACGAGAAGACCAAAGCTCTCATGCAAGACAACTCCTTTTTCTTATTTGTTTAGAAATAAGATTAAAGGACAGCTTCAGCGGATATAAGAATAATTGCTCCATATATGCAGCAGTCTTCACAGCATTTATTACCAACTATACTCAGACTGGATATTTTATACCATTGTAAACCTTCTGTTAGAAAAACCCCATTCTTATGCCGCAATTCTGCAAAAACTACTCTAAATGGCAGAGTAAGAACCCTTTTCTTCAGTGTATACATTTATACTTACTTTATACCAAAAACATTTGGTTTTGTAGAAGTTGTAACTAATATTATTTGAGGACATTATTTGTCTTTCCTCCAAGATAGAAGAACATTTTCTGTCTTACAGTTTTTGTTCACTGAAACCCTCAATATCACAGGGGAAAAAAACAAAACAAAACATGAGCACAACAAAAATATATTCCTTTATTAAGATTAGAACTTCAAATAATGTTTAAATGCCTAAAGCCCCAGCCTAGAAGCAGTTATTAGATCTATAGTGTTTAAATTTCACACATTTTTTTCCCTTCACATTTTCTCACAATTAATTATTAAAAAGAGAAGCTCACTTCAGTTAAATCATATTTCATAGAAATCCTGTCTAGCCTATTGTCTAGTCTGTATCACAGATACAGCACATTTGAACTTGTCACCTTTCGTATGAAGAGCACATCATTTTAATCAGCTGTCTAGCCCCATTTGAGGTCTTACTATTCAATGGTTTCTCCTTTTGTTTGAAGCACAGATAAGCAGGAGTTGTGCCTCAACAACCTGACACTAGTCTTTATTAACCAGAAGACATGCAGTGCCAGAGGCCCATAAGCAAAAATGTATTAGCAATTTTTAATGCATGGGAAGCAATGAACTACACCAAACCTTTTCCAAGGGAGTTGTAAGGGAGCGTGGCTGTAGTTTGTTAGTTCCAAGACAGGACACAGGCACCTGACAAGAGGATGACCTGCCATGATAACAAGCTCCCACAGGACCATGAGACTTACTGGGACCTCAACACACACAATCTTTCAGGACTGAAATCCTAAGCTTCTACATTTCAGTTTCATGAGAATGTCAAAATTCTCATGCTCTAGGACCTGCATTTATAATCAGCAGCCACTTACTTTTAAATAAGTTGCTGGACACTGGTTCCATTTATTTAAAACCATGTATTCTGTTCTAAATGGCGTTTTCAAGCCTTTCTGTAAGCAGTATAAGGTTTACTCATGCTCTAGTATCACTAGTGGAAAGGCATCGACATCAACTAGAGAGGATTTCCCTCTCTCTTTGGTAGTTCTTTCAAGTCTAGAAAGGTATACAGCCACTCCTGTAAACACAGGCCACTATACTTACTAGGAAAAGATACCGTTCTTGAGCAGACGTATTGCGAGCAGCGAGTTTAAGGATCTGTCCTTCTTTTATCAGTTCATTTGAAGGGTTCACAATGTCTTCCTCTTCTCCCAGCATCTCATATATCTCTAACAATTTCTTTAGATTCTCCTTTACAGTGAAAACAGTTATAAAACTTATTAAAAGCATAGATCTTTAAGCACGTTTAAATGAAATGACAGGAGCTTGTCTCAGTCTGGAGAATGTTAGCTTTGAAAAACATATATATACCCAGTATGTATGGTCAGCCATGCAGATTGATTAACATAGTTGATATAGTAACAAGTACTTTTAGAAATGTTATCCCCATGGTAATTTTAAAAATGAAGTTATACATACAACCTGTGTCATTTTTTGTCCAAAAAATCTCACATACGTAATGAATACCTATCATGCCAGCCCAATATGGTAGAGAAAGAGTAACTACTCTTTACAAACATTATCTTTCCACTGACAGAAAGAGATGAAACAAGGCTAAGAGTCCAAGATAGGGTCAGCTATTGGAGCCAGGAGAGGAACCCAGTCTGTCCCATTTTCCACTTCAGAAAATTAGGTGCAATGCCAAATTTTGTCAATCATTCCCAGGAGCTGTATAAATACATTAAGTAGGAGCAATCACTTGGGCCCAGGAAACCCATTTTTGCCATTTTAGGGGAGATTTGCAATTCACACTGCTAGCTTCACCAAATACTCAAATATAATATATTAAAAAATGAACACGGAAACAAGGATCATTTACCATTTTTCTTATTGCACTGTTAGAGTGACTTGCTGCAGTGGATATAATTTCCAGGGATTCTAGACAAAAGAAAAGGAAAAAAGTAAAACCAAAAAGCTGCATTTTCACATATTTATATATTACGTAGAAAAAAATGGATCATTCTATGAAATTATGTTTGTCATTTTTATGTAAATTACAACAGCACAATAAATTTCTTAAATTATCAATAAAAACTAACTAAGGTAAAGTGGAAAGCGTAAGAAAGTCAACTAGCAAAAAGAAATTATAATCTGGAAAGACCAGAAGAGAATTATTGCAGATTACTTTAGAGCTTCAGCACTTAGAATTTTTTCTGATATGAACAGTCATGGTTCTCTCTCCTCTTTTCTCAAAGTAGTCCAGAATGTCATACTATGTTTTTTAGTTGTAACAGCTCACATTACACATATTTACAGTAATAGTACTAACAATGAAATATTTCAGAAAATTATCTGGCAAGTAATTTTGAACAATGCACAGAAATAGGTTAAACTGTGCTTGTGTAAATACAGAGGAATCAATTTTAAAATGGGCTGTTCTTTTTACCCACAGGAGCTTAAAAATACAGTAACTCCACTTTTTTACAAGTAAGAGACATATATTCCAAATGTGCATAAAGCAAACAAAAAAGCTGACCAAAGAAAAAAAAGAAAAAAACCACCACAACCCCTGAACATCCACAAAGCAAACAAATCAAAACCTGTGCACTGTTCCAAAACTAAAGCAAAACTTATGTACTCCAGGAGAAGAACACTAAAGGCTTTACAGTTGTTAAATTAACTTCATCCACTATTCAAACAGATTTTTTTCAAAGAATCCTACAACTCCACTGAAGAAATTCTATCATTCTTTTAAGAGGAACTTTGCTGCTTCACTTTATTTTTTCTGAAAATATCTTTAATTTACAGTATACTTTTACTATTATCTTATTATAGCTCTTCTAATGGCTAGAAGATTCTTACTTTCAGCATCTTTCCAGTCTAGGGAATCCTGAGGCAATTTCCTTAGGTAGTCCTTTAGAAGCATCTCATAGCGTGGAATGCGTTGTACTGGTTCTAGCATGTGATGTTGCAAAGTTAAATTTCCACACACTTTTTCCTTCTAAAAAATTGTAAACATATTTCAATGTAATAGGCAAAAATGTTATTAGGATATAGTAAAATAAAAGTTATGATTGATAAAACAGAAATAATGTATTTTGAAACACACATGAGAGCTTCTGAAACAAAACAGAACTACTTTACCAAACCAAATAATTAGAAATTCCTTCCTAAAAATAATTGTAGAAAGAGTTTTCCAAGTATCCAGCAGAATTCATAAATAAAAGTCCTACCAAAAAACGCTCCCAAACTCTAGTGTATTTTAACTTTTTTTTGTAATAATTCAGACAAAAGAATCACAACTGAATTAATAAGAACAGTTCATGACCACGTATTAGAAAACAACTCATAAAATATACCTTTATAGCTCATTTATCTATCTGAGAAGGGAGTGCTTTCTTTGAGTTTCATTTATAACGTAAACCCACTCAGCAGTGTTTTAAGATGCATATTCATTTCCATAATCTTGGATGCAATTAAAGATTACATTAAAATGCACATAGTTGTCTTCCCTGGCTTAGAATCATAAGACCCTGTAGAGCAGCAAAATTTAAGTAGAAATCCCTTATCCTATTTCTACCTGCTCGGTCTGCAGCAGGAAGACACACACCTGCCAATTCACAGAGAAACCTACAGGGTGCACTAGAGGGTATAAAACGCACCTTTGAAAAGAATGGTGCGTTGCTTAACTGTTCAGTTTTCTTTACCTTTTGTGGCTCAGCATTTAGGATTATATACTTACTTCCAAAGCGTAGTGCTCTGCATAACAGCACTGGTGTGAGCCAACAGAATACTTACAGATTCAGTGCAAGGATCTATAGTTGCACTGACAGGTCACTTTATCTTAAAACAGTATTTACTTTTGGTACCTACAACAAAATGTAATATTTTTTTAGTCTTCTCATGTTTCAGTCTTTATACTTTGGTCCTCTACGTTGCACTTGAAAGGCTGGATTTTTGTGGGTATTTGTGCACATGTGAAGGGAGAAGGAGAAGAAACAGAATGCAGTGTGAAGCAGACGAAACCAACAACCCTTAATGCTAAGGGATTTGGTATTTAATTTTCTCTTTAATCCTTTTTTCACCTACAGACATATATATTTTTATATATGCTTGTATGACTTGGAGATCTACACTATTCTCCTCATTACCTGGATGTCTTGAATAATGAATTTGAATTGAGGTGACCGTTCAGTCCACGTTTTCACCAATTCCATTGCGTTATCAAAATTCTTCACATACTCTCCATACATCTTGAGGAAAGGAGCTAACTTTTGCAGAATATCTCCAATTCTGGGGGTGGTAGTCCTGCAAAGTAAGAGGGTGGAATCTCAGAGCAAACAGGAAAGAAAAAAAGTCACACAAGGTTATAAAATGGTTTCAAGTGTTTAACAGAGAATCCTTCTGTTTGGGATCGTCTCATATAAAGTAACAACATAACCATTAAAACTGACCTGAGTTAACACAGAAAGATTGTTTGTATCCTCTTTGATCATGTATAAGCATGATAGGTCATGTAGAGCACTAAAGAAAGAAAAGCTATCTATAATGAAAAACTTGAAAGGCTTTGTTTACAAAACATGACCTAATTTATTTTATTTGCAGTTCCTTAAAACTACATTATCTTCTTTTGAGCATACTTTACCCTCTAAATATCTAACCTGTGGTTTTGTTTAAGGACTAAATCCATACTGTACAGCTTCCCTTCTGTGCCTTATATAAATACATGTATTTACAACTTTTAAAAATCATTTTTTATCTAAGAAAACCTATGAAATAGAGGAGAATCCCTTGGATTCCAGTCTTTTGTGAGAACTTTCCCACACCCTTCCCAATTATTCATAGCGTCTTCAAATAAAATAGAATAGTAAAGAAACTGATGGAGAGGCAGAGAGAAGCTGCACTCTCGATGCACACAAATAAAGCAGAACGGCACACAGCCATCTCCGAGAACTGCAATAGGAAACATGTTTCACATTTCATTTTCAAGGACAGATTCATAAACTCAGTACCTCTGGATCTCTGAAAGTCTGAAACCAATGTTGTGGTAGTGGTCTAAAGCGAAGCAATCTACTGCAATTACTTCAGCAATCTACTCCAAGACACCACTTCTCCAAGAGAAAAGCTGTGCAGAAGGGAAAAGTTATTTGAATAGCGACTATTGCCAGGAGTAGCAAAGGCTTGTCCAGCTCCAGCTCCCTCGGGGCAGGCAGCAGGTATCTACGTACGACCTGGCAGAGGTCTGAGCTACTGCTGGGCCTGGCAACTAGAAAAGGGGACAAGGTAGGGTGGGAAGTTGGTCTCTGAAATCACCAAGGCTCTCCACCCTTAATTAGCTTCACATATTTGTTCAACCACTCTACATGCAAGCAGACACATGCACTTTCAAAGGCAAGCTAGAAATTTGAAACAAAAACCCACTCCTTTGATTCACTGAATGCTATTTCCCTGGGTTGTTATTTTATTGCAATGTAGCGGCATATTTTTTAACTGAAAATAAAATACAAATCATGCCAATTCCAACAGAACCGAAGAAAATGTGAATACATTTCTAAAGGTCATGAGAAAAAAAAACAACAAAAAAAAACCCAAAAAACCCACAGACATTAAAGTTTTCTGATAAATTTAACAGATAAGTAATTATAAAATTTTGCAATTAAAAAAAACTTAAAGCAGAAAAGACTGCGGCAATCTGTTGTATCTAAAGAAACTGGCACAAGAAAAGAACACTTGTAATTAACTGTTTCACAACTATTACCAGACAGACATTAAAAGAAAATCTCAAAACTTTTGTAAACCAAGAATTAAGAACAGTTTGCTATGCCTGCTCCTTGGATACCTATGGCTGCTCATTTACACAGAACACTGCAATTTCACTGTCTCTAAAGATTCAAGATTTTCAAAACTACTTTTCATGCATATGTCCAAAGACTCTCGGGCTGTAAAAGCACAAATTTGTGATCATTTCAGGTAAGAAAGACAAGGATCGTGTCACACAAAGAGCTCCGGACAAATAGGAAGAACAGGGGAAGTCTCAGAAAGCAGAGCGTTCTCAGAACAGCATCCTCCCTTGATGGACTTAGAAGCGTAGATAACTAGTTCATCTCATATTCAAACACTACGCACCATGAACCAAAACACAAAGTTCTACCAAATGCTGTCAGGTCCAAGACAGTTACTATTCTCTTGGATAGACAGATCAGAAAGAGAACTATTACCATGGACTCAAACCAGCACTGCACTATTGCCAAACAACAAAGCTAGTATCATACATGGGTCAAGAAATAGGACTTCACATTGTAACACAGGTACAGAAACACTTGTATTTCTGTGTTATCAGACCACAACAGTATTCACATTTGCATTCTAAAAACTCAGACATGAAATAGCTGACTTATTAATCATGATTTGTAGCAGCACATTTAAAACTGTCATGGCTGCAAGAAAACTAAGTGAAAGTCTGTAAAATCACAGCACGGCAAAGGTGACTACAGAATGGCTGCTTTCTCTTCCAACATACAAGCCAACAGGCATCCAACAAAATTGGAAGTTGCAGTTTCAAAGCAAAACAAATCATATGAGTAGGTCAGCTCTGTAATTGCCACAGATTCCAAAACTTTGTGTTGAAAGAGTGAAATAATTTCTTCACCAACACCACCCCACCAAGGCTCTCACACTATGTTCTTATATTCTTCCCCAGGTATCTGCTATTGGTCATCCTCGGGTACAAAAGGCAGAGTTAGATAGGTATTTTATTTGATGTGGAATCACTGTTATGCTCTTTTCATGCGAAATACATTGCAACAAGGCTGTTTCTAGTGTTTTCAAGCCGTATGTCGTAAAAGAGAGATTCAGCTCCAGCTGTTGCTCAACTCATTCAAAATGCAACTACCAGACAATTTCATTTCCACCCCATAAGCTTAGATTCACACTGCCTTTTCTTCTGAGAAAGAAGAATCTGCTTCTGATCGGCTTTCCCAGTTGCAAAACTATATATTTTTACCTTATGTTTTCAAAACAAACCACAACTCAGGGAAAATGTCAGAAATTTTTATCCAGGTATTTTTATTGGAAGCTAAAGAACCATAGAAGAAGTGCATGAACCTTCCAATAGAACATACTAAAGTATCTTCTATGTCCAGTTAAGGGAACTGCTGAGGAAAGTGAACTGTCCAACTGGTAGAAGCTGTTGTGCCAGACGATTTCAGAGACTGGTGATGGGGATAGAAAATTATCCCAGATTTTTCTTTCAGCAATGATCAGAAATTGTTCTCTTCAAGTGCACCCTTTCTTCTAACTCCTCCCGAAAGCGTAATGTTTTAAGGACATTTAAACAGGCTGTCTCAGGTACAGCACAGAGGTTGTTTCCCAGCAATGCGGGAAAGATAATATCCTTATGATGCAGTTTATTAGTTTTGACTAATAGTCAAAGCTCATCTGCAAAAGTACTTTTCAACTTTTGAAGCTATGTAATTATACACACATTATTAGTGTGCAATTTAGCATTTTGCAAATACATAAGGTAGTGCAACCCATCTTCTGTGCTCTATAAAGCATCTAGAGCAAAATTTCAAGAGCACACCACAAATTTCATTTCAAATACATACAGCACTGACATAAGGTAGTGTAAGCTGCTTTTTAAACATCGTTGGACCAAGTTAAACTCCACTTCTCATGAATATGCACTCTATTTTAATTCAGGCATTCCTATTTCCTATCAGATTTTTTCAATTGATCAGAAAAAAAGGGTGGATTTACCTTACACAGTCATTCTGCAAGGAATGTAAGTTAAGGTGTAAACTTTGCTACATTCCATGATGCTTTCGTTTTATTTACTTACTTTCATTATAAACTACACAGGGCTACCATATGTTTGTGCATGGTAACTATTCTGTTTTAAAGAATCATCTTTTTAAGGGGGAATCATCTTACAGAGTCAGGAGATATATAGCTTGTTGCCTAAAGCACCACTGTGTGGTCTGAGATTTTTTCATATATGTCACAAGAATATATTATTTCTTATTTTTTATTGTGATTTTTGACAATTAAGGTGTTATATGAAAGTGTAACTGGAAATGATATCTGGACAAACACTAGAATTCCTCACGATAAATCCCAGATAACATAGAATACAGCAACCAAACAGATGCTGAGGTGAAACAACTGGATGAAACAATATTTATAAATTTTTATTGGTTTTTTGTTTTATTTTGTTTTTTAAATGAGGTGTCCCCTTTTCCCAAATAAGTTAGGGAAGCAGCAATGGTTTGGGACTTTTTTTTTTTTTTGACAATTATATGAGAGATCAAACATACATGGCTATATTTTAATATCTCCAGAATAGTATACACCAAGGCAGGAGAAAGATACTACAAGAGTACATGATCATTACAGAGTATATTTGCACCTCAGCTATCCTTCTTGCTTGCTCCAAATAGAGATCCTATCAAGAAAAGCTGAGGAAAAAATGTCCCCAAAACATTCCTGACCTGGATGTGGATTTCAAACAGAAAACCAAAACACAGAAAAACAAAAACATATCCCACCTTATTACAGAAAGCAATAATGACGAAGGTTACTGTGCTACAAGGGTAGCACAAACCACATACATGTTATTTGTCTCAATTTTGTACTCTGTGCAATAAATTCATCAGGTAGCACATAATTTCAGTCTGAACCCCTAATTCAGCAGGGCATTTAATCATGAGTAATCTCACCAGCTTCAGCAAGATACATGTCCTTTATTTTGAGCAAATGATGCAAGTCCTCTACTGAGTCAGATCCTGATGAAGAGTGGATGAGCAGATGTTCTCCCACCCACAGTACTTCCTGGGCCTGAAGCACTTAATTATGAAGGTACCTTCCCTACCTCAACCCTGTGACAGAGTTTCTACGGACACAGTTTTAGTAGCATGTTAACCAGTGAATCGTCTCTTACCATTCTTGCATTCTTTTCTCAAGTTCTGGAAGTAAAAATTTACTGTGGAAGGCATTTATCGATGAAATATTAGAAAAGATTTTGTTAATCACTTCAGCTGGAAATGAACCTCTGTTGGCTTCTTCAAGGAGTCTGGAATAGAATACCTGCAATACAGAAGAAAAGCCCCAAACTTATCAGCCTATTATCTTTAATCAGTGGAAGACCACCTATCCACCCTTCCTACTCCAACTGAGGCAAGATTAATGTTTCAATAATATAGACAGGTAATGACAAACTCATTTATTGTCTTTCCCTCACCAGAGTTAAAAGCTTCTCCTCCCCTTACACCCCACTTTTTTTCTTGTGAGCCAGGAAAGCGCTGCAGGCGGAGCAGACATAAGGAAAGCCAAACTGAAGTAGTGCCATTTTGGATTGACTCCAGGCATCCTGTCTGTTTTAACAGCTACATCATCTCAGCTTTCCCAGTCTTCCAGTCGTATTTTCCACTCTTGCTTTCTTTTCAATTAGCATGATGTCTGATCACCATTAGCCCAACCACTCTCCTTGTATGCTGTATCCCTTATCCTTTTGAAATCAAGATAGTTGGCAGACTATGAGTGGTCCCCACATACCATTTAAAGCACAAAAGGGGCCCCGTTCTGATTGGACTCTACTATAGTCTCTTTAAAAAAATACATATTCTTTCCCCATCAGTGGGCTCTAGCTGACCAGATGCAGCTCCAAAATGGCTAGAGACATGCACAGCTGTTAACGTGCACATCACATAAAACAGTGCTTATGGGGAGCTACGGTGCCTCTATCTCCCTCTCCCATGCTTGAACAGACTGCTTCTCCCCAGAAAGGGCTTCAGAAGTTTGGGAAAGGGCTTGGGAAAGAAAAGAGTCTGAAGACAGGAACTTTAATAAATGTAACTGAGACAGCAAAAGTGTCTTAAAAGGAAAAAAGCCATACACTTTCACATATACTTTAAAATATGCTCACTTTGCTGCATCTCCGAGAGGACAGCTAGTTAATTTTGACAAGTTACTTTGAAGACTATAAATGCTACATAACTTTTCAACCAAGTTTAGAAACGTAACAGTCCCTCCTCAGTCTTCTGCTTTCCTCTCACTAGCAGCAGTTGAGCAGCTGTGCTTGAAACTCATTTTTCAGAACTCTGTCCAGTTAGTATTTGGAAAACAGGCATAAGAGTAATGCACTTATGATCGCATCAAGGAAAATAATTGTACATTACCCATCAGAAAAACCTATGAATGAAGTAAACATTTTCCTTTTTTATTTTTAAACTTCTCTAAATCAAAGCTCTTTTTTTTTTTTTTGCAATACTTTGTCTTTTAAAATACACATCATACCCGTCCTAATGTGGGTCAGCTAAGTAACTCCACTTTCATGAGGATGATTACTTAGGTCCCCAAGCAGTCTGAACAATTATTGTATCAGTTGAGGCTTTTTACTTTTTCCTCAACTCTGTGTACAAAACTCATGCATTAGGCCTGAAAAATTTAAACAGCGATGTCTGAGAAAAATATCATGGAGTAAGGCAATGCATAGCTATAGGTATCCAGGTAAAACAGATGTAGGTGTTATGTGAGAAAGTAAACAAGGCTTGATACCCTTCTTGCCCCTGTCACCAGAAGCCAAGAAATGAGTGAGTGTAACATTATCCATCTCCTTGCACTAGTAAGAGGTTTGCACTAGTATCGTTTACGGTAACATTTACACACAGAGAACCTATTGCATTAATATCCACAGAATTCCAATACTTTTAAAAATCTAGTGTTCTTAAAATAGGAACATAGGCAAAGTTATGTACCAACTGCAAATGTCTGACCAAACAAGTCAGCAAAATGTGAAAAACATACCACCTTTTTATATAATTTGTATACACACTTTTGCACAGCCATTCAAGTGAATGCAAGGCAAGAAAATAAAAACAAATTCAAGAAAAATGTACCCCATCTAGGAGGTCAAGTCGGCTAACGTAGGCTTTTTCTGTTTGCAGAAGTTCACTGGCAATTTTGTGCCGTTTCTGTTCATCTGTCTCCTGGAGGAAAATAAGAACAACTCTTAGGATACTGGAGAAAACATAATACTTACAAACAAACAAACAAACAAACAAAAAACCAAAAAACAGTTGAAAAGACATATGATTACCTTACAGTCCAAAATGCAACTGGAATCCAAGTTTCACATTTAGTAATAGTCACCCCATTTTAGAAAATACAAACTTTACAGAGGTTTAATCAACAAATACAAAAGTCAGACAAGAATAAAAAAATCAAACTGCTGAGTAAAACTCAGAGCCTGAAACATTTAGTATTTCTGTTTGTACAGGGATCTTTGCCAAAGCACCAACTCCCTACTGTAACAGATCAGCTCACATCCTGGTAATCTAGTACCACTGACCTTTCAGAGCTGGAAGAACTGATTTGCAGAGTAAGAGGGAACAGATGGGATTAGTCGGTGTTCGCCCCCACCCCCATTTCAAAAGTTATTTGAACTGCATGTTCTTTGCACGACAGAATTATTGAGAAACACCGTACAAAATGTTTTGTGTTCATCAGTACACTCATTGCTGATTAATTGTTGACTGCAATTAGAGGGCTCCTTCGCTAGGTCTTTATGGAAGTCACTTTTGCATCTTAAGGGAAGTGTTCACTTTAAAGTCTTTCATTCCACAAAATACATTTTTGATTCTTCTGCTAACGGAAACTTAAAAAGTTCATTCAAATGTCAATATTAAACTAAATACGTTAGAATATAAAATTGTGAGTTGCTACAAGAAGTTAGTTCAAAACAAACAATGAAAGCATAGCCTTCTAAAATATTAAAACATTAGGGAAATGCCTCATGCTCACAAGTGTCAGATTGAACAAAACGACACTTCCATTACAAATTTTTTCTTCCAGATTTAGTGCTAGCACTGAAAAGTGTTCACATCTAATGACATCTGAGTCTTTCCTAAGTAAATGGCAGTGTTATCATGGCACTTATGGGAAAGTGGTAATTTTATACACAAACCATAGAAAGTCTCCATAAAAAAATAAAGACGAGAGCTTGAAAGAGTTATTTCTGATTTCAAACCGCACACTGCTTTCCACAAGAGTACGATATTTGCAAGTACGTTTATAAAGATGGTTTGCAGAACACTGAATACTAAAGTGCAGTCTTTTCATTTAAAGGACTTCAGTGGCTTTTTTCCTCTTTTCAGTATTCAGTAAGTATCCCAAATTCGAACACATTTCAATTCTAACCTGCAGTGTTAACAGTCACACTGCTACACGGCAAGCCTCCTCCCTAAATACAGGCTTTCAATAATGACTTCAAAGCTGTTCATTAAATCTGTTTAAATCAGCATAGCAACCACAGTAACCTACAGAACAGCATTTTAAGTGCTGTCAAGAGACATTGCAGGGAGCTGAAGGATTAGCTATTACAGCTACAGCATGCCGTTTAGTGCAGCCATTTACAAGGGATCTCACATGTGGACTTGAGGCACAAAACCATGAGGCTACCGATTCCTCAGCAATTTTATTTATTTTTTTTTCTCTCGCCAAAACCCCACTTTCTCCCTGAAGCACTGTTACAGAACCAATCCACAGTTTTCAGAAAATTACTTGAACTAATTAAGAGAGGGAAAATCATGCATATAGCAGACTTGAAAATATCACACAAAATGAGCAATTCAGAAAAAGCATTTAATCCTCGCTCCTGAGTCAGGGCAAATCCCTCTTACTCTCCCACTATGCTCTGACCCCAGCTTTCCCATCCTCTCAGTATCACCCTCACGCATCATCCTAATTCTTGAACCTCAGTCTCCTTTCTACATCAATCACATTACCTGACTCAGGAATCTTCTATGTGGTGGGCAAAAATACACACCACAGATGAGTTATCTTTTAATCACACTGGCACATTCTTATTCCAGCATAAGAACACCCACTTACAGGGTTAGATCAGTGCAAGAATAACAATAATGTATTGCTAGTTTTCTTTTAGGGAATTCCTCAGTTTCCCATCTCACCATCTCAATATTTCATGTCATTACATGAACTCCCAGCTGTGTTTTCTACTACTAGCTCCATCCTCCTCCCTACTCATTCTCCCACTTCAATGTCTTATCTAGTATCCCATCCAAAGGAAAGCACCTGGTTTCCACGAGGTCACTCCAGCTTCCCTCCTCTTGGAAACAACGGGTCACAGGCTATTTTGCTAGCCGTGGCATCTGTCTCCCGCAGAGCTCTTCTTGATGGAAGTGGCAGCCACTTGTCCTGAGCACATGGGGTGAACTGGGACCAGATGCACAGGGGGGCACATGGGTCCTGGCAGCGCCACGCTACACAGCAAGGCACGTTTGGTGGAAAGACTCACCACTGCGCGAAGCCAGTGCTGCAGCTGGCGTAAGCCAAATTTCCTGCTGTCAGGGAACTCATGTGCAGCCATCCCAGCTCTGCCATGGCACACACCACGCTGCGCTGCACCTCTAGCCCCAGCTGCCCACCCACCCTTCCTGGGAGAAGTCACGCAGGGAGCGGCCAAGCTATGGGTTCGGGGCAGGCAGTCCCCGAGAAGGGGCTCAGGTTCTGCAGACCCAAGTTTGGCTATTCCAAGTAGCAGGAAGCAACTCTTACAACATAATTTGAAAATAAATCCTGAACGATGTTTTGTGACAGCGAGAATGGCATGAAGCCATTTGTTATTAGAGCTGTTCAACAAAACAGCTCAAAAAACCTTATAGAGATAATGGGGGAAAATTCTTAAAAGAAAAAAACTTTTAAAAC
>NW_009222881.1:3526-9785 GCF_000690835.1 Fulmarus glacialis | reverse complement strand
ATATGTAGTTCACTTGCATTATAGCATTGTCTTAAGATCCCAGCAAGGACCAATGTCCCCTCTTGCTAAACTCTGGAGAGATTCAGCACCTGCTCCAAACAGATTCACACCCTGAGTAGACAACAGGCAGGGAATTGTTCCAGGTTTCCAGAAAGTCAGTGGGAGATCAGGAATGGCGTTTTCTGAGCCCCCAATTCATTATACAGGCCCAGAGCACGCTGTGTAATGCCAGTGCTTTTCTAACCAACAGGACAGTGAATTGAGGTATTCATGTGAATTTACAGCTGAAAATGGCACTAGGTGCACTGTCTGTATATGCATTGCAACATTCCCACACTACCCTTTCAAGGACTGAGATGAGGACATACTGAGGAAGTAGTGTGATTGCCAGAGTGTCCGGACTCGCCAGGGAAAAAGAAGCTTGGCCGAAGAGATGCTAATAACAGAAGGATGTCAGTGTGGCTCAGACAAAACTGGTACAGGTACAAGCTGCTATTTTTCCACAAAGCAAGCCTATGAAATTTCAGTGCAAAGGTAGTTGAGTCCACAATTTGTGTTTGCACTCGTTGTGGAAAAAGGCATGAAGTATGAAGGTTGGATGTGGACACAAACTCTCTCCAGCTTTGGGGATATTATTATTCAGTGATTCTGGTTGTGGCCATTTTTCCCCTCTTTCTCCCAAAGACAAGATTCGTAGTTGGTGTATAAGACAGTGTAACCGCACCATTGGTTTGCATCATCTAAGGGTCTGTCTTTGATACTTCAAATCAGTTCTTTGGTATCCAGGACAGACCCCTTCACTCTGTTCAGTTGCTCTTCTACAGCTGTCCCTTGCCTGTTAAGGCAGATAGTTAGCTGGATCTTATTTATGTGTAGAGTGATGGGCTTTGATAATGGTTGCTTTGTTCTTGGGATGGACAAAAGGAAGAAAATCCAAAGAGAAGGAAAGAGGGTGAAAGAAAGATGGAGCAGAAAGGAGGACAAGGGTTTATTTGTATGTACACACTGTAAAACAGTGGAGAGCCCTGGCTGTGTCCTCAGTGAGGCAGGGGAATCTGCCTGCACCAAATTCCATGGAGGGGTTGAATTCAGTCTTCAGCTCCACCAAAGTTGAAGGGCATTTGATTTTGCTATCAGTCCATTGCTTGCAGATGTAGCTTTATGGAAGCACCTTAAGGCTTCAGAGCTTGAGAACAGAATGGACTAGCACACTGGAACCCTAATGGCTTATTATGAGTCCAGTTCTAACTTTTTTTTGGAAAGAGATGTTGTGTGGAAGATGCAGGGTATGGTTAGTGACACGCTTTGTTGTGCTGGAACTGGAATGTTCCTCCTCCTGGTGTGTTGTCCTGGGAGGGTGGGAAGCACTGAACTGCAGCCTGTACCTTTTAAGTCCCCACCCAGCCCACTCCCCATTCATGAGATGTTTGGTTCCTGAGCTCACTCCTGAATGGGGTCCAGGTAGCTCCTTAGTGCTTCAGCTGCTCATCCTGGAGCCCTGGGTCACAGACTCTCCTCCCATATGTTTCCTATTAATCCTAGTCTTGCCTGCAGAGAAGCTTGCTATGGGGATGGAAGGAAATGGGTTCTCAGAGAGGGATGCTGCTACTCTTTTCCATTGCTCCCCTTTTCATTCTCCAGAAATCGGGATTCTTTCTGCCTATATTTGGCTATATAGGCTATATTTGCACTGAACTGCCAAGGGTGGAGGAGCTCTGCTCACCCACTGCACTTCAGTAATGCTGGCTCTTGGGAAAAGGCTTTCATGGGCTCCTGGTATTCCTCACAGTCCCCCAGGAGTTTCATGTATCCTTTAGAGGGAAAACTACTGAGGTGTCTCAGCATTATGCTACAGGTCATCCTTGCCCACAGCGTAAACATTAACTACAAGTCACCAGGACTTTCTTATGTTCATAGCAGAAGCAGAGCTGGTCTTCCCACAGTCAATGGCTGGCATATCTCTCAGTCAGCACTGAGCCAGGCTGTACATAGGCAATCTTTTAACAGTCTCCCAATAACCAAGGACTCCCAGAGCTCTTAGTCACTTGTTCTGACTGATTGCACCTCCTATTCTTCTAGAGAGAAAAACCAGGACTGTAAATTCTTGGCCTCAGTGGCATCCTATTACCACAAGTTCCTGAATCCAGTTCCATGTTAGTATGGAAAAGATAATTTTCTTTTGCCAGTTTTAATTTTACCCGGTTTCTCATTCCCTTGAATGCCCTTCTTGTTCCTGTGCTGACAGCCTGCTGCTCCTGGTATTGGGTCAGCCCTGCAGTGGTTGCATGACACGGTATTTAAAATGGTAGCTGCTTCTTGGTGTCTTGGCCCTTAAAGTGGAACTAAGCCCATTTTAGCAATGACAAGATGTTTAGTAACAGTGGCCAAGTCTTGTAACAAACCAGGCCCTCCATCTGTAGCATCTGAGCACAGCTGACTGTGAGGCGGTACGTGTTATAACAGACAACTGCTGACCTTGGGGCAAGGCAGTCTCTGCCCTGGCCTCATCTCTGCTTGCTCATTTTGTGCCTGCTTTGTGCTTCAGCTTTCCACATGTAAAACAGGAGGAGTCAATAATCGCTCACTGCAGAATGAGACAGATAGAAGGAATTCAAATTATGTGTGTATACTGTACAGCCTTTAGGATGTTCATTAAATCACTCAAAGTACTCTCAACAAAATTTTGCTGACAGAATAGCCAGGTGAGGTGTCTCCTCACTATTTTGTAAAAATACATATATGTCCTGCATGCTCCTACACCCTTGGACTTTGGATACCTTTTTAGACATACACTTCTCCCAAGGCTCCTCCCCAAAATATGAGTAATTACCTCAGCCATTCTTAGGGCAGCTGAATGCTATCAGTATCTGCATCACCACCAGACAGATTTCTTTGATGGTGCTCCTGGCAGGGATGCACTTTGGAAAAGAGAACAGAGTTTCACATATGTATCAGCCTCCTGAGAGACACCCACTTAATTCAGGCTTCTGCATTCCTTTCACCAGGTGCTTCAGCTGCTCTAAGTTCAGATATTCAGCGTTTTCAGGAAAGAAACATAATTCCTCATGCTCTTGCTTGACTGTGTTGCTGGTTTTAATTTGAATACCAGAAAATAGCTGAGTTGCAGGCAGCTGTCTGTTGCGTTGGACTATTTTACCAATATTTCAGCTAGCTGAAGACTTGAGACAGACCTGTTACAGAAATGTCAGACCCAGCTCCAGCTGCACTCAGTGGAAAAAGAGTAACTGACTTCAGTGGGAGCTGGATTGGGACCTGAAACAGTGAGTGCAGTGGTGCTGCAATGTCTTTCATCTCAAAGTTGCTGGGTGAAATCCAGACTACACTGGTAATGGTTGGGAAGCTGCCAGCTGCTAATGATGTGGAACAAGTTGGTGAGTCCTTGCTCCGGTTTGTAGGAAGCCACCAGACAAAACAAGTCCCCAGAATAGCTAGCTCAACCCTTTCCTGGTTGGGTTCATGCTGTACTGGCAAGAGAGTAATTTAGGAACTTCCCCTGATGTGGCTCCTGTGGTGTCTGATTTGTGGAGGCCACGATGCTTCTGTGCATATTTATCCTCATGAAATTCCCTGGAAATACTCAACATGCTATAAAAACAGTGTCTGGAACATAGTGCTTTCCCAGATCTGGCCCACTCTCCTGGTGCTTTGATACACTCATAGCATAACCGCAAAACCTGTTTTCCTCTTTGATTTCCCTGCCTGTAGCCGCCTCTCCTGGACTGAATACCTACACTCTGCAGTGCTCTTTCTTTCAGCTCCTATAGGTGAAGTGCACTGTGTGATGGAAGAGCAGACACATCATAGTGTGGGGTACCCTAAGAGCTCAAATTCAATGGATGGCTGAAGCAAGAAAGAGATTGACTTTCTAACAATATCCCACTGGGCATGTGAAGCAGTGTGGGAGATTGGACAGTCAATATTTTTCCCAATTTCAGATCAATACTGGAAAATTATGGGGAAGGAGAGGCAGCCCACTGCACAGACCATCTGTACAGCTGTTGAGGCAAGCAGATATAAGCAAACATACCTCCTCATTCCACCTCGCTGAAGAAAACGAAAGTAAAGGTGATGACAGCCAGGAAGCAGGTAATACTTTTGCTGTCTGGCTCAAACAGTGCCACTGGCTTTGTTTTCCAGGGCTTCAGACATCATCGATGCCTGAGCTTTTTAGAACTGATCTCCCCTCTGAGATGTGTTTCATGAAGAGGAACAGGAGCCACAAGACAGAGTATCTTCAAAGTGTCCAGGGGGGATGATAGGCATATATAGGCAAAACTGGAGGTGCAGTCAGAGAACATGCACAGGATCTGTTCAAGATCAAACCTTATATGCCTAACTCCTCACTGCTCCAAGGTGGCTGTGCTTCTAACATTGCTCTTACAGTGCTCTCTGCTGGGGAATGAGAGGTAAAGGCAAGCATGGCTGCAAGCATCCTTTAGCCTAGAAGGTAGACAACCATCACAGGCTAAGGAACGATGTGCAAATTTAGCTTGTGCATTGCTCCAGTGAATGTATACAACGTCCTGTGGCCCACCCGTACAAACTAGGCTGAACTGTGCTCCAGGAATAAGTTTCTAGCCAATGCAGAAGCAGGTGGAATAAATGTCTGGAGCCAGTAACCTGTTGCTGTTCTGTTGGTGCGACAGTGGTCCCCAGGCAAACAGGCTTCTCGTGCAGCTTGGAGCACGTTCAGGCTGCCCAGTCAAGACACCCAGCTGGAATCACGTGTAATAGACTCCTTAATGAGCTTGGCAAGACAATTAGGTTAGTGTCTTTTACTGCTTCTACTATGCTGCTGGCCATGGTAAATAAGGTAAACAGTAAATTTCACTAGGATAATTGATCACCTAGTGAAATGGAAAACCATAAGCTGTTGATCACCTAGCTAGGCTAGCTAGCAAAGGCCCTGCTAACCTCGGATCTGGTGATGGAAGAGCACTTTTGTCTTAAGGTATGTCATTTTCAGAAGCTGGTAATGGTGAAAAAAAAAAAAAGCACCACCTTTCTGTGCTCCTAGATGGTACTTCCACCAGAGGGCTCTGCGGACATATCTTCACGTTCAGAAGTGCCTTTAGGGTAGATAAGCAATCAGGTGAAAAGGTACAGTTTTAATCAAAATATTGATTCCAACCAGTATGGTGTTATGGTACGGTACAGTCCTCCCCTTTAATTAGCATTCTTTAAAGGCAGTGCTGTCCATAAATAGCCTGTAGCTACTTTACTGACGTTATATAAATTCTCATAGCTTGCAACTTGTTCCTAAACATTCTTAGTGGGGATAAATTGGGATATATGGTCTCATACCCTACAGCAAATAGAGAATTAAGGAGAAAAGTGTTCATAGGTAGACAGTCTTGAAAATTGCCTAAGCAAGCTACATTAGCTGCTGCAATGTATTAAATTTAACTGAAATCTACAAACATTCAAATTGCCGTGCTGGGCTGCAGATGCGATGACTGAGGAGTGAATGCTGTCAGTTCTGCTGCCCACAGTCAGACATCTCCCAAATCGCTTCCACATGAATTATGAGAGCTCAAGTACCAAACTTCAGTGGCTGCTGCATGTCTCTCTGGCAGTACCAAGAGGCATAAAGTGAGTGTAGATGCTTCTGTAAGAGTTGAGTATTTAAAGAAGTCATCATAGGCCTGGTAAATCTCACAGAGGGGGGCAGACAGGGAGGTGCTGGGCTGCAGTCTGCCATTACGGCTATTTTCTATTGCTGCCCATCTTTGTTTTTTTGATGCAGAGCGTATATTAGACCAAAGTTATAAACAGTATAAAGTTTGCTGACCTTCATCTGTCCTACCTCAGCCTAGCCCACATGGAAACAGAGAAAGTGGCAATCAGGCCCTACAGCTTTAAGGTTAAGAATTGTAACGTGACCTCCCTCCTGCATACATAACCCAGCCATGCCAGTCAGTGAACCGACTCCAAATGGCAGTGTTTAAAAACAACACAGCTCTGGACGTATCCTTCCCAAGATCTCAGATGACAGGCAGCCCTGCTAGAAACCCTTGTCCAGAGGGTTTTCTGGGAAGCTGTTTGATGAGTGGCTGTCTTGAGCCTACGCCTCCTGCACACCCCCCCGCATGGGCTGCCACCTAAGACAAGGGCCCTGGCGCTTCCCTCCTGCCTGGCAGCTGCTCTTGCTCCTGCCTGGCCCTTTGCCTTGCAGAAAAGCCCACTGCCCCGTTACCAACTGACAGCTGCAAGAGTTCTTCAATGTGCACAGCATAAG
>NW_009222881.1:627-3495 GCF_000690835.1 Fulmarus glacialis | reverse complement strand
AAGAGCAAATGAGCGGCAACAGAATAAAACAAACCGAGGGAAAGGACACCCATCCCATGTGCACATTCTGAAGGACCCTATATGCTCCTGTTACTTAAACCGATTTTTCCCTCCTTCTTTGTGCCCAGAAGGCACAGCTGCTTCTCTCCTCAACCACCCTTGCCATAGCAACTTCCCATCCTTTTTCATACAGCTTGCACAACTCTGGCCTGTCAGATCCTGTCAGGATCAGCTTCCCCCATATCTTTGTGCCCCTAAAAGAGCTGACCAATACCTTTCCTACTTGAACATCTCACCTGCCTCTCCCTCCCACGTCACAGTCACCCCATCCATTGTTATCCAGAAAGGCTGATTTCTCCTTCCTTTCCTCTGCCCCCTGCTTTAAGCAGATTTTCTTCTGTCACTCAGGTCAAGCTTCTTGTTTCCACACTGTGAAGGACTGCCTGGCACCTCCCCAGGCCATACAGGAGCTGTTTTCCTAAGTTTGCTGGTGGGCTAGAAATAACCTGCATATCTCTGCATATCTCTCCACAAACTGTTGTGTTTGTGCACGTTCGCGCACTGTGAGAAGGGCTGCTTTGCCTCTGTGGAACTGGGAGCATAAGACTGGGGCTCAAAACTGGTTTTGATATATGGGGGGAGCTTTTTTGTTTGGGCATGTGGGAAAATGCTTGGCCAAGGCCCGTCATACTATGTGTATGGATGTGTAATAGGACCCTGTGTGTGTGAATACGAAAGGCTAGTAGTCCTGCCTTTGTGCATTGTAGTATATATATGTGTGTAAGTGAGAATATTTGGCTCAGCTTTCACTGTGTATCTATATGTGCTTATGTGAATCCTTACCTTTTTGCAGGGTGCATGTGTACCACTGTTGTGTTGAGCTGGAATTCTTAGCAAAGGGGTCCTTACAGCCAGTTCTGGTTGTGTAGATGTTATCAGGTGCCATAGATGTGTTTTCTTAATGCTTATACCTACCTGGAAGTTTTTGTCATTGTGATAAGGTCAGTGGGTTTTTTGACTGGTGAGAGGCACTATAAACAAGGTGGGCCTCCAAAGATCACATGGTGGTTGAATCAATACCTCGAGCAAACAAAGGAGGTATGTTAATAGAGTCATCTGCATTCTGATAAACCTGCAATGGTTACCAGCTCTCTTCTGAGTCATTTCCTCTCCAGACTTTTTTATTCTTAGATTCATTTGCATGATTTGTTGGGATTACGCTTTAAAGAAAACTCCTCATTTATCTCACCATTTGGCAGGCCCAGCGTCCTTGATATATTTACAACTAGCAAATCCATGTTGCTGCCTGGATCTCTGGTATATATTCTAGGTCATTACAAAGAGTAACTTTATAGAATCTCGACGATGACTTGGGGTCCTCAGGATCCCAGGATGTATGGGGACCAGGTGGTCAGAGCTGTAACTTTGCCTCAGATCCTATTTACACACAATGCTGTATTCATTCCTTAGTTTCAGCAAACTCTGTAGACAAGGGATCCCATCACCTTTGTCCACTAGACTGCTTCTGCTTCAGTAAATCATTACTTTTCAGCCACCACACAAGATCACGTAGAGGCAACCATTCTTTATAGTACCTTAGGATTCATCACCATCACCTCAAAAAGACACAGAAAGGTCTAGAAGGGCTGTTCTTTGGAGACTGAGGATCCAGGACAGGCACACCCAAACAGCACTGACCCAGGTATTGCTGCATCTCTTTGTTTTAACCCTTAAGCCTTTTTTTCCTCTGAGTAGGCTGAAGTCTAAATGCTGGGAATGTGCACACCCAAATTTCAAACTCCAGCGCTTAGCAGTATTAGGACTGGGAAGTTTGGTTTGTGCCATAAGGCAGGAGTGAAGTTCATGTCTGGATCTGAATTTAAGCTAGGAGGCTGTTTGTTCAAGCCTGCTGTCAAGGATAATAGAAAACTCGTATATATGGAAAATATGCAGACCTAGGGTCTTTTTGTAGATTTTAATGTTTTCCTCAGGATTTTAACTTTGATGTTAAAAGCCAGACATTCGTACATGTCCTGGCTGTGAAATTAACCCGCAGCATATAAATTGATGGCATCTATCCTACAGATGAATGTAAATCACTGCACTGGGCCAAAGTTCTTCCACTGACTTTAGGGGAGTGTAAATTTTAAAAGCCTCATGTCACGTGTCTCTTAAATACAAATACTTCTAAAGATCATTGTTGAGCGACCTCTCAGAAATACTCAGCAGATCACTTACCCGGCAGTGCAGATGTCTGAGCTTTCCCCCAGGGCATTCAAAGGACTGGAGGAAAGCTGCAGGCTTTGAATATGTAAACAGCACTTTTTTTTTTAATTGGATTAGTCAAATAACTGAGATATTTCCTCTGTTCTTAATATAAAAACAGAAGAGCCATTTGCATAAACAAGAGCTTGACATTTCTGGAATCCTTGGGGACTAGGGAGGGAGAAGGACTATTTCCATACTGCTCACTGGATCTCACCATTCAGACATGCCAAAGCACAGGCTACAGCACAGCACGATTGTCATACGTTTCCGTGTGTCCGCGCCATTGGCCCATTTGGCATATCTATGCCCTTCTTGTAGGGTCTCACCTTAAATAAGCTGCCTACCCCATCCACCCCTGCAGTGTGCGGTTCAAGAACGTATCGTGAAAGGCCCGCTTATCTGCAATGAGACGTTGCTGCCACAACCGACAGGGTTTACAGCGATGGAGCTGTGCATGCCTGTGGCTCACGCCACGAAGGACCCAGCCTGAGTTTTCTTCTCTATGTGCCGGTTTACCTTACACCTGTACCCGAGTGCAGGTATACACCTAAAAATATGGGCCCAAAGCAAATCTGAGCTTTGGCATTGGCTCAAACGCTC
>NW_009222881.1:0-335 GCF_000690835.1 Fulmarus glacialis | reverse complement strand
CACCCGAGGTCAGATATACACCTAAAAACATGGGCCCAAAGCAAATCTGAGCTTTGGCATTGGCTCAAACGCTCCGAGGAACTAGCTTTGTGAGCTCCACGGAGATAGAGGTGATAGCACAAGACTATGTCTACATGGACACGGTGGTTGTCCCTTCTCCTGGTGTCTGCGCTTACGATGGCCGGCCACATGAACAATCTGCTGTGTACTTCTGTAAGTACCCTGCCTCATGACGCCATCTTGTTTTAGGCTGTGAGGCCCAAGGAGCTGGGCAGGCCGTTCTCAAGCAGGCCAGAGGCGCGGTCCTCCTCATTACCTCAGCTCCTGCGGGACCT
>NW_009222880.1:0-12108 GCF_000690835.1 Fulmarus glacialis | reverse complement strand
GAACCGCTCCATAATCTTCCCTGGTACTGTGGTCAGGCTTTAGGATTGTGTAGCTAGGAATATTTGTATAAACCCAAAACAATAGTGGGGAATTCGGGAGTGTCTCAGCCTCCTTACAAGGAGGGGAAAAAAGTTTGAGTACTTAATCTGAGTGTCATCTAAAAGCTTAAGCTTTTAGTTAAAATTTTGTTTTCAGAAAATGGTCACCATGTTGTATTTGATTTCTGACATCATGTAGAAGAGTGCCTCCACTTAGATTGGGAAGCCGCTTCTGCCTTGAAATTCAGAGTGACAAGTTAAACTTTAGCTGACTTAGCAAAAGAGAGTGATAGTAGCATCTCTTAGGTAATTACAGTTTAGGTTACGGAGGGAAGAACTTCTTTCTTGTAACTTATATTTGGCATGTTGAAAAGCTAGAAAATATGGCCCAGAAGTTTGCAGGCCTGATTAAAAGCCTGTTGAAAACCAGGCTTGTGTTGTTTGAAATGGTCTGTGGCTGTGTCCCAGAAGTGCGGTTGGTGTTTTCAGAGGAGTTGTGTGAGGCTGGGATCACATGAAAATTGAATGGAGTTGGACAACTGGCAGAGGCTGTTGTTTGTCCCCTTCTAGTCTTTCAGTAGCTAAATCCTAGCAGAAAGTTTTGCATTTGATTTAATAATTTTATTTTATTTTGCCTTCCAATTTATAACACCTGATTTTGTTTAAAATACAGGGTTAGAATGTCTAAATCAGCATGTGTAAAAGCAATAAAGTAATTGATACACTGTACACATTCACAGTCATCAATTGGGAAATGAAATATATTTATCAGATTGGTCAGATTTTATGCCTGCTGACTTAAGGTTGTTTGTTTTTTTTAACTCCTTTCATCTCTCTTGACAGTTTGCTCTGACTTCACCTTTTTCATATTGGTTCTGATCTTCTCTAAGCTTGCCTACCCAGGAAGTTGTACTTCCTTTTCTTCTGACCAACACATGGCAAGCATTTTCTAAAAGTCGTTACTCGTTTTGTTAACGTATTTGGCAGCTCTGACATTGCAAAGTTTCATATAATGCGTCTGTTAGGTTTTGGCTTTTCTCATCACAGAGAATTGCTTGTGTTCTTCTGCTTGTTTCATTAATCTTTATTAAGTAAAGATGTAAGCTGTCTTTAATTGAATGTTTTCTTTTGGCAATAGAACAACTCAAAAGGTGTTTCTCATTAATTTGTTATTCAGCAGGGATAGCCATCTATCTGGATTGAATTTGTGACAATGTTTAGTCCCTATTTGTAGAAATGCCTATGTCGAACATGTTTTTCTATGTTTTGCTCAGAATATCCTATACAGGCTGACTTTATAATGTCATTTGTCATGTGGGAATTGAGCTACAGGGAATTGGTCTGTGTTGACAGCATGTCTCCGTGTTGGTTTTTCCTCTCCTTTTAGTACAATGTGTTTTATATTTAGTCTTATAAAGTTTTATCATGCTATCAAATCATGAAGAAGTGCAGAAATGATGGCTTTTGGTTTTCTCTAGCATGTGATACAAATATTTTGGACAAAGGTCATAATGAGAAATGCTGACCTTTCTTTTTATGACAGAGAAAATCACATTCAGACTTGCCTGTAGCAGTTAGTTACAGGGCCATCATTAGCTCGAAAGCAAACTGTGTTAAATGAGAGTAGCAATTTCAGGTATTGCATGAGTTCTTTTGTCTTCCTTCCGGTTCCTGTGCTTTTAGTAATTTTTTAAGACTTACTTTTCTCTGTTGTTTTGTGGAAGGTGCAAACTGTGTTTGTGACCCACTATCCTGGGGAAAGTGTTAAATTTCATCAAATACAAATCAAATGCACAACAACCTGAGAAATGAAGAAGCATTTTTGTTAACCTTTGTAAGAATCCCAAATGAATCTAAGGTAGCCTACATAAAAATATTGTTTTTATGGGGATTGTCCTTTAAGTGATGATATTGCAACACACTGGTGTCTCTTTATCCCAGATGCTTTCAGGCAGCTCCTAGCCGAAATTAATTGTTTTTATACACGTGTTAGGAATCCTGTCATCATATCGTCATAACTCCTAAGCAAGGAAACGGGGTGTGTCCAAATGTGCGTTCAGTACATGTCTTGGAATAGCATAGTATCTACAGACACATGGAACTTTGTCTGGGACAAAGTTGTTTATTTGGTTTGCCTGCTTTCTTAAAATTTATGAAGGCCTGCCATAAACGTAGCTAAAAATCCCACTGTCAGCTGGCAAAAATGAAATAAAGTGATGTTGTAGCTGACATGGTATTATAAAGCTAAACCTGGAAAGACACATTAGTCTGTTTTTCTAATAGTTCTTTTTGGAAAGAGTTTTTGCTAGCATTTTTAAACTTAGTGTGACATTTTTGAGCATCTGGCATTTGGCAGCTTCACTAATAACACTTTTGTGCAGTCTAACAGCTTCTACTGTTATTACATTTTTCCTAACCTTCAGCCTGACCTTTCTCACTTCATAATATTTATTTCTATCTCTCAGAACAGAATCATTTAGGGTGGATTCTAAAGCAAAGTATGTCTCTCATGTGATAAATATATTGACCATTTTAAAGTGGATAAACTAGCAGTAGTTTGTTATGACATGTTTTTTTTCCCAAACTTTTGTCCCATATGATACCTGCAAATATTATCATTTTTTTCTGTGGTATGTTCCAAAGTGCCATCACATGGCACTTGTACACTAAGCATAGAAACTATTAGCTTCATTGTGTCAGAGGCGAGTTCTGTGTTTCACACTAATTGGCCCCCCTTCATCAGTTTTTTTTTGAATGTCACACCAACCCTAGAGAAGTAGCTAAGATTTATTTCCCATTGAAGAGTGTTGTTATTTTACTAGGTCTCTCTGATCCCACTAGAAAAATCTGGGGGAAAGAAATACTTTCAGTCCTTCCCTTTGTCAGGAATTGTGATGTATTAATAGCGAAGTAATTTAATCAGATAATAGCAGCATTCTCACTCTTAGATTTAATTGGAATGGGTATATATTGCCAAATACTTTCAGTCCTTCCCTTTGTCAGGAATTGTTACGTATTAATAACGATGTAATTTAATTGGATAACAGCAGCAGTCTCAGTTTTGATTGGAATGGGTATATGTTGCCACTATTTACGGGAATTTTTATTTCAATTCATTTTACCAAATGAATCTTCAATCAGTTGCGATTAGTGTCTTGCATAAAGTTATTCTGTAATGCCCCCAGTTAGTGATGAGGATCTTAGTGCTGTTATAATTTGCTGTTTATCTTGACATGATTATCTTTCAGTTTTACTAGATAAATATTTTTTAGGCAACTTGAGTCTTCTCTTGTTGCTCAAAGATTTGGCCATCAAACAACTGGAGACTTTTTTAGAACAGCTGTGAGCTGCATTATTCCATATTAGCTGCCTTGTTTTATGAAACTTTAATTGTCATATTCCCCCAAATATGAAAAAAATAGATACAGGAATAGAGATATATCCTTTTTTATGTCACATTAAGCATGTTTCATTTTGAATATTCATACACTGTATGATATGCTGCAGACTAACAGAGATGATAGAGATCTTAACTAAGAATATTCTTTCAGAATTTTCAGCTGGAAATTTATCTTTAACCACTTGGAAAGTTCTGAAAAACAGAGGCTGCTAAATATAGCCAGTAAGGTCACTTTCTCCATTCTTGTCTGAGATAAGGATACAGGATTGCTGGTGGAAATTGTGAGGGATACAGGATTGCTGGTGGAAAGCTGTGACATTCACTTTGTGAATGCCTACCATAAAGGCCCGTGTTTCCCTTAAGCTAATAGAAAGTAGCTGACGCAACTTGTTCTTTAATACTTGTCTCACACCCAGTTCATTTTTCTTGCTCACAAAAAGGTAGAGACAATAAAGTTACACTTTCTTATGTAGAAGATAGACTTGGCTGCAGGGTCAGGACAGGAACAGGAAGATTTAGGTTTAAGTGACTATGCTGAATAACCAAGTAGTCCTTTAGTGGACAGCTGAAGTTTGTGTTTCTGGTGGTTTCAAATGCTTGCTATGCAGCTTAAATAATGCTTTGACAATGACAATCTTTAAGAGGCACTTGGAGATCTGCCTGGGGGTTATTGTGTCTTGTAACCAGTTTGATTGTGAAACTGATGTACATTTTGCAGTAGAGCAAAACAGCTCATAGTGCAACAATTTTGAGATCTAGGTAGGATGTGAGGATGTGGCAGGTATTAGAATAAATTGGGCCTTCCTAGTGCAAGGTGTAGAATAGGGATTTTGGGAGTCGAATAGGGATTTAGGGGGGGATGCAACTTTCTTTTGTTCTTTCCAGATTCTGTTTTACACAAATCTAAAGCTTTACATGAGATTAGGAATCTATGCAGCTCCCTCTCCAGCTGAAATGATTTAGGAAACTGTTTTATTAAATTAAGTTTTAAATTCTTTTGTCTGTTGCTTGAAATACACTCCCGAAAATAAAAATATATTCACTGTACTTACGGGACTAAAATAAATTCTCTACTGGTAGAAAGAGACTATTTAAATATTGGCTGTAGCCTAAGGAAGTAAACTCCACTAGAGGGCAGTTCAGAGCAAGAGTGTAATCAGTTGCCTTGCTTCATCTCCAGAGGCCATCGCTGTGAAGTCTATTCTTTCTGTATTCAACAGGGATTATCTTTTTAGTCTAAACTATTTTCCGTTGTATCTAAACTTGATAAGTCACTAACTACGTTATACTAAACAGGAACCTATATTTAGGGTTAAGTGTGTGTAACTGCAAATCTATGCTTTTGCATGCTGAATTCAAATCTGGGTGGCATTTTTTATATCTTTAAGAAGTTATTTTATGTATTTTTATAAATATACACACACACATATATATACACACGTATATATGTGTATATATTACAGTTATGGTGAGATCTGTGCACCAGGCTGAAAATTTTCTGAATGTAATTTTGTACTTTCCTTCAAACTTTCTGTATTTGTGTTCATAGTTATTTCTAAAACATCTGTGCTGAGTTGCTCCATTGACCTGTGTAGTTTACTAGAATAATAATGTTCAGCCTTTGATTTTTGTCTGGATAATGATACCTTTCATTTTTAGAAATAGCTATTTGTCACTTAACTCTTGATAGTTAGATGGCTACTGCTTCTTCCAGGCATTTTATATGTCCATAGTTCCTGGGGCAAACCATTTCCAATGACAACAGATTTTGTCCCCACATTAGCTTTGTCAATTTGGAATTCAGATCAAAAGCAGAATTATGTATTATTTCTTTTTAATCTATTGTGACCTGTGAAAACCAATTAAACACTCCTTATAACCTCTAATTTTAACCAGAAAGCCATTAAATAATAACTTTTATTTTGAAATCAAGCTGTTATAATGTGTGAAAAGGACTTAAGAAATTGTATTTCTAAAATACCACTAGAAAAATGCATGACTTGTTGCCTGTCACCTTTCCTGAATATAGCGTTTGAGGGATGGGTGTTTGTCCTTACCAGAAGAGCATTGCAAAGCATTTTATAGTTGTTCTGTCTGCATACTAAATGCTTAATTTTCAGATGTTTTCTGTTTATGAAAACATTTGTGTGAGCAGACGTGTTGAGATGTCTTTTCTTTGTTAATAATTGAGGCCAGTACATAATTTCTCACTTACTTCAATATGCTTTTCACTATTCAATTAAAGTTGTTTTGAGTATATTTTTTTTTATTGAGCAAGATTTTGTTTTTGAAGTGGCCCCACACATTTAAATGGTTTTAATGCTACAGTTCATTCCAATGAGATAATGGTATATGCCTAGTTAGAGCATTCAGAGCATTTTTGGGTGGATCCACCATATTTTATTTGCTAGTCCTGTTATGTTTGAAAATGAAAACACTTATTTTCTGTAAACTTAAGTGTGTAAATATGAAAGGAAATGTCACCAGGGTGACATTAGGTTTAGGGTCTCACAGTCAGCTATTGTCAGAGACATGATTTCAAATAAAACTGGGTAAACTGGTAGGTTTTTTTCTTCTCTTGTGAGTAGTGAAGTCAATAAGGTACAGATTTGACCGTAAGAAAAGTGTTGAAGCCTTTCTTCTGAAATGTTTGTTTTAAGGCTATGTTGACAAAGTGACAAATGTGTTGGCTATAGTATCCTGATATTCCCTGTGACACTGAGTGTAGAAGCTGAGTTCCTCCTCAGCTTTGACAATGTGGATTTGATGTCTCCAGAAAAATATCAGGTAATTAAGATAGTTTGTGGTATAATGGGGAAATTGGTATGGCTAGTGAGTATTGTTTTGCTTGGTATGATTTACTAAATATTAATTGGAGTAACGAAGTGCTTTAACTCCAGTTTGAAGTGATCATTATTCTCTTGCACTGTGCATTAGAAATCATTTATGAATTTTGTACATAACATTGTTCTAAGTGGAGGAACTGAGGAAGATTACCCCAATGAGTAATTATTTTTAATTGTGTGCTGTAATCAACAAAGCCAATGTTTAGACTGTCACGTCTACCAAACAGACTGTCTGTATATAGAGAAGATTATTCTGGAAGAATAATTAAAAGGAAATTAGGAGATTCAGAAAGTTTTATCTTGCAGTATATGTTGATATATTTTTATTTTAATACTGTCCTCACAGCTAAGAGTAATACATTGCCCTACAGTAGAAACATTGCCTTAAAAGTGCCAGCCAAACTAGGAATCTTGTCCGTGACAAATATCTCCTAACTGTTTGCTCCTGTAATTAGGGGATTTCTCCTACAGATATCTGAAAAGGGAAAAAAAAGCATGAGAATAGCTTTTGAATTTGCTGTCTTTTTGAGGAGGAGGACTCTTAAATCTGATTCTTAAGGGCTCTGACTGTTTCTGTTAGTTCTAATAATAGCAATCAAACGTGTTGCTCCTTCCCTGTTGACTTCTTCCCTCTGTGGTGGTGGTCACTGGTTCCATAAAAGAAAACCAGACTTGGCTTTTTGACCACTTAAGGTTATTACATTGTACAGACCCAATACATTAACTGCCTCCAATTTCAGCCCTAAATTGTTAGGTTATACTGTGATTGACAGGCAGTAATCTCTGGCAGGGGAATAGGATTGATATCTGGATTTGTAACCTCCTCAGCTGATCCTGCAAGACCTCCTCAACTGGAAGATTTTGTGGTTGTTATTGGAAGAACATGATGAGTTAAAGCAGTGAAAAGCAAGAGAGCATCCTTCTGGCTACAGCTGTTAATTCTAAGTTAATTCCATAGCTGAACAAAACCGTATTGATGTAGTTCCATAAAAGTTTTTTGTATTTGCATTTCATTGTTGCTAACTCTTGGCAAGCAGATTGAGTGTACTTGAGCATACAACAGAGGGCCAGCCTTGCCCTCTGTTGTAAACAATGTCTTATTTTGAAGGTAGCTCTGTTTAGATGTGGAATAAAGTAAGAGAAGTAAGGGAGGAACAACTCATGTGTCTAAACCATAGTGTAATGATTTTAGTATCGTTTGTGGTATTCAAGATATCTTTACGGTAGAGTGGAGATATAACACAGGCAACATGGGCCTTGTTGGACAGCAGTTGGAGGCCTGTAGAGATACCATAGAGCCTCTGAAATGACACCTGAATGCCACCTTAGCTGACCCAGCAAATTAAAAAAGGAATGAAACATAGCAGGGTCAACAATCCGTCTAGAATTAAGATCAAACACAACACCAGCCTGCACAGGAGAAATCCAACCGTTTACTCTTAAAAATGTGCAGGAATAAAGACAATACAATAGCATTCATTTGTTGTGCAATCTGGACAACTTGTGAACAAAAGCTGATGAGAAATACTAGTTGGTTCCTTTTTGTACTAAAACAGTACTATGTGTTTATGTTGTACTTGTCCTTGATTGAATTACTAATTGTTCTGTTCCTGTTTTAGGTTATGGTCAGACTGGTCCAATGGTTCAGAGAGGAGGATATGACTCCATTGCAGCTGCTGTTTCTGGTCTCATGCATATCACGGGGCATGAGGTATGGTGCTCGACTTATAAATTTAATAGAATCTTTGTGCCATATACGAAAACTTGATGCTGCATGGACCAAGTTAGCCTATGCTAACACATCTGTTATGCATTCCCTCCTGAGTCCAACAAGAGGTCTTATCTCTGGGAATCTAAGAAAATGATAGTGCTTATGCCCTTCAGGTACCTCACTCCAGGCTTGCAAAGCCAATGCCTGAGAAACAGAAAATAGAAGAAAAATGGTATCCTAAATCGCCAGTGAATGAATTGACAGTTTATGGTAACCTGTTAATGGCCACTTGTAGTCACTTCAAGAGCTGTAACAGACACGTTGATGACACCTGGATGATGGAACCATACATATGTGTGGAAAGCCTCACCCATGCTTTGATATTGATATTCCCTCTTTAAAAGAGGGAATTGTGAAGCCATACAGATAACTCTGACAAACCGGCTTTTCAATCATCCTGTCTGAAAATAGGCAGAGACACGCCATTAGTGGTTCTGGAAAAGCTTTATGTGCTGCTATTCCAATTGATACCCAAGATCTTTGGTAGTTGCAGTAGTGCAGGAAGCATTACAGAGGTTCAGTATCTGGATTCCAGGGGTACATAGAATGGGTGTCTTCACCTCAGAAAAATGCTGGTCAAATAGGTATTTACTTAAGCTGTCTTGAATTGCCTACAGATGCAGGTAATGTGGTTTCCAAATGTCGCTTCTCAAGTGAGATAGTGTTACAAGTCTGTTCTATGCATCATAAACACCAGATAGTCTTCTGTGGTGGTGTTCCTGATACTCTGGAAGCTAATCTTTAGAAAATGACACTTGCATGCCCTACATAAACAAGGAGTTCATCAAGTTTCTGTACTTAGTGTCAGATTTTCATGTTTGAGTAGGTTGTTGAAAGCTAACCATGCATGATCTGGACGTAACTCTACTATAGGATTGATATTCTGCCAATAGACTTGTTTTCAGCCGAGAACAATGGCAAACATTAGAACTCTGTGCTTGTGGCAATTATTGTTACCAGAGTCCTTCCTTCTATTAAAAAAAAAAAAGTCAAGCATTGTTTGACTGAGGAAACTGAAACATCTCGTGCCTAGTGTCCTAAGACTGTCTGCCCATTGCTGCTGTGTTAATGATACATACTCATAGGATGTCCCATCTCAGAACATGAGAAAACATGAAGTTTAGTATAGTCCTTACAGGTACTTCTCTTCAAATGTGTAATGCACATATACACTGAGCAATGACTGATCACAGCAACTGTAGTATAAATAATTTTTACATTCTGACCCTGGTGTCTGTAGAGTGAAGGTTAGTACTTCCAATAAAATGCCAGAAACTTCATGCACGCCTCAAAATATACCAAACAAAATTATATGGGAGTATAAACGGTTAGAAAGGGGCAAATGTTGTTAGTACCACATGAATAAAGGAAAGTATGTTGCAAAATTGAAAAAGAACAGGACTCTTGTAAAGCTTTTCAATGATATGTGAATGACAGAAAATTTGAGTGTTATACTGAATAAATGCATGTAAGTTGTATTATGAGAGTAATAGTCCTCAGTGGCCATTATGAAGCAATGGCTTCATAAATAAAAGGATTTTATTAAAAGATTGTGTTAAGATCTACACTGGAAATCCAGATGTTCACATCACCTCATCAGGACTTGAGGCAATGTGATCATAGGAATCATTTAATCATTGTTAGTAACAGTTCTGTCTATTCACTGGGGCTTTTAACAATTCATTCAAACTTAGTCATTCTCTTGCATGATTAAAATAAACATGCTAAAACTTGCTTCTTATTTTTCTTTATTTGAAGTTGGTCATATATTATTTCCTCAGTTTCTCAAAACCATTTTCTGATGTATAGAGGGACAGTTTTGTTTCAAAGACTTAAGTGGTCAATCACTCCAAAGAAGCAAATGTGCCTTTTGTTGTTGTAGTGAAAACTTACTCAGGTGGCTTTAAAATCATATTGTATGCTTGTTTGAAAGTTACTTTAAAATAATAATGTATTATTAACAGTAAAATCTTCCCTGTTCTACATTTATGTTCATGTGACTGGGTTGTGTTTAAAATTCCACAAAACGAGCTCTGAAAAAAATAGAAAACCTTGTTTCAGTCAGCATGTAGAAAAGTGGCCAAAGTAAAGAAGAAAAAAGAATCTTACTCACTTTTTCATAATGTTTTTTGTTATTAAACCTTGAAATATTTGTTGACCAGGTAACATGGAATTCATATACTAACTGTAACATGATCACTTGAAGCATACCCTAGTAAACTAGAGTATGATTTATTTTTTTTCTTAAATAAAATTGAAAATGCCAGTCTTATGAACTGGGGAAAAAAAAAAGAAAAGTTATAACAGATGATGTTGGTTTTGTATTGCATTGTGGTAGCTATAGGTAATCAGCATAATAACATCAGTATAACAGTGCTCTGTGGAAACTTCCCTTCAGTAAACAAGCCATTGACTGTGCTTGCAGGATGGTCTTAGAGGTGTCAGCTGATGCAGTAGACAAATTACGATGAATTTGAGCAGCAGCAACAAAACATCTACATACATCACTGAGGTGCTTAATTTTGAGATATGTTAATATATATTTACAGCTCCTCACAAAGCATTTTAATAACAGGATACTGAAGTTATGTCCTGTATCTAACATTTTAAAAATGGATAGAACTAATAGCAATATATATTCCATTTTAGCTTAGAGAAATTTCATGTTGTGAATTTTAGTTTGTTCCAACCATCTGGCTACTGATTTACTGTCTCAGAAAGCAGTTTTCTGTTGCAGATCACATAACTTTATTGGGTATTGAGGCCATGCTTCCAGTCAGTAAAGTCTTAATATTAAGCCATGAAATCAATATATTACCAGCACAGGATTTTGAGCAAAACTTAAACCTTCATTAAGTCTGTCACACATGTAATGTTCATTTTCTTCATAATTTTTGAGGCAGTAAAGAGACCAGAGTGGAAGAGATGGAAGTTTCTGACTAAAATGTGTGTATTTTATCCAAATTATCTTTTTATGAAGGAGATAAGGTTAGTGTAATACAAATGTGGAATGCACCAAAGATACGCAATATCATTGCATTTGGCACACAGTATAAACCTCTTCAAAGGGAGACAAGATCATATGCTTTATACATCTGATTTTTAAGATCTGAGGGAAGATTCCTGCGTAAAGAAATTCTGAATGGCTTGCTTTTCTTTTTTTGCTAGGAAATAGTTGTTACTGAAATGACTTAATGCTGATTACTTTGAAATGCTTCTGAGCAAAGTTCTGAACCTTGAAATCAAGCTATAACTTCTGCAATATTGCAAAGTTACAGGCATAAGCAACTGCATTTGTGCTAGTGTTGTTTTTGCTGATTGTACAAAACCAAACATGTTCAGTGTACAGTAGAATGCTATCTTTAAACCATGTTTTCATGTGCAGAAATCTGCATGGAATTCAAGCTCTTACACATGTACTTGATTACCTCTGTATTAGAAATGTATGACACTTGTGAAATTTGAAATTCTAGTGTGTTTATGAAAATCTAAAAGCAATAGTGGGGAACCTGTTCGGTGTAAATCTGTAAGACAAATCCATTTTGAATGAAAGTTGTTGCTTCAGGCCACATTCATTTTTCTTTACATAAATTAAAATATGCTAAAAGGACAAAGTTTATACCGATGACACTTTTATTGTACTGGACGACATAATTTATAGGTATTTCCTGGTAAAGCACCACATTCAAGTTTCATATTTGATGAACAGAAAGCTTTTACTTAATATATTCAGATACATCAGTGCCAGATGAATATCCCTTTGATGAAAATGTCTATGACTCACTAAGGCAATAACTTGAAATTAATTAAAAAAACCCAATTTGAATACAAATCCCCTTCCATCTCCAAGTGGGTTATTACACGCAATTTTCGATATTCAGGGTATCTTTATGGTGGTGCATTCTTTCTTGATGAAGAAACATTTTTATTTTACCAAACACGAGACAGCAAGACATGCTTGGGATCTACAATACCAGAGGAGCCATTCTTCAGCTTAAAACCAAACGAACTGCAACTGGTGGTGGAGCTTGCCAAGCCATTCTCCATCATTT
>NW_009222879.1:17198-30213 GCF_000690835.1 Fulmarus glacialis | reverse complement strand
CCCGCCTGTGTGGTTGCCTTGGGGGTTCTGTAGGTGCTGCGGTTGCTCGGCGGGTTTCTCAGGAGGGGCTTTTGGCCTCGGTTGTGTGCAGGTTGGCCTGACAGAGTGACAGGCCGGGCATGTTTGGTTACATGGAGTTTGGAAAGATAGTTTTAAATTTTTCTTACAATATTTGAGTCTTTTGTTACTCCCTGTAACAATGTTTGCATTTTTTTAATTTTTTTTTTTTTTTTTTTACAAATTTATACACGTACAACTGATGTGGTTTGGCAACAATTTAGGTGTAGTGAGGCAGACATCTGAAAAGCAAAAACAATGGGCAAGTAAAAATGATGAACAACTTCAGAGTCTCAGCTCCTAAAGACAGGTTAAAGTTTGTGGCCTGAAAATCTTTCTGGGTTTATTTAAAGTATCTCGTATATAAGATTTGACAAAAGTAGTATGTTTCTGCCAACAGCCATGAGTTTCTAAATGGTTTGGAATAGTGACTCATACGAAAACTTCATTTAAAAATAACAGTTTCTGACTTACATAAAATCTTCAGCAGTGTTGAAATGATTTTTAAAATTTATTTTCCATATTCAGATATGGAGGCAGGTAGAAGTCAACTTGAACTGAAATGTGTGGCAACTGAAATTAGCATTTCTTATGGAGTTGTTTATCATATGGAGTTGTTTATTATTCAGTAGGGGATGATGGTGGTAATGCCAGGAGTAAGAGATTTTTTTGATGCAAAACATTCAGTTGCACAGTTTCTGTCACTTTTTTTTTTAACCTCACATCTCTCTCCTTCGATCTTATGATTGATGTATTGTTTTTCAGTGGTCTAGCTGGGGGAAGAAGGGAGGTTTTTTTGGTTAATACATTTGTAGAAGAAAGGGGATTGAACTACCTGTTAACCATTTCACATTCTGTTATTTTTGCCATACATCAAAATTCATTTTGCAGCAAAGCCAAGAACCATTATTTTCAGCTTAGTGATGGCAAAACTCCATTACTAAAAGTACCCAAAATCGCTTCAGGTCTTACTCTAGAATGTGTGAAGTTCAGGGAAAACCAGGTAGTGTCACAATGCTCAAATCCAGATCTGATTCATCTGTATTTCATGGCTCATAGGCCATGAAAATGGTCCTCTGTTGGATTCTGCTATAAATCAGTCTCAGCTAATGAAATTATAATTCTGACTCAGTTGTCACTCAGTTGATCTTGTAATGACAAAAATACATTAGTTGTTTGCAATTTATGTCCCTGTGTTGACTCAAAATGACTTTGAAAGAGCATTATGCGTATTTCTGTAGTTCACTATTATGGTAACAGTCTTCAAATATATGGAAGGCTGCTGCAAAGAGAACTAAGAAGACAATAATAGTATGTGCTGGGCTCGGCATAAACTGCAGCAAAAGGACTTCAGACATTGGGAAAACTGTATTACAGGTCTCCCTTATGACTGCTTTTAGAGATTGCCTTAGCAAGGTTGGTGTTTCTGTCCCTGGAGATGATGGTTTGTCAGCAATGATATAGCTGTAGTTGATCTTGTTTTGGGACAGAAGAAATAGATGGGGTCTCTTGAGGTTACTACCAGCTGGTTGTTTTACTATGAATCTGCACCTGTAAGTGAAATAGTGCCCCAGCTCATGTTTTTCCCTCTTTAAATGAACCAAGGGGGCTGAAGTGTTCTGATATAGTCACACAATGGTAAAGGCCAATTTACGAATGCCCAGTTCAGGACACGTGCCATCTGTCACTTTTAAGCCAGTGTAGAAATGAACTAGGGAGAAATGAGAGTTTAGCTCTGTGGTATTTTTAATTTCTTTTTGGCTTAAAAAAAAAAAGTAAACACAGAAAAACAGTAAACAGCTTAAGAATGGTAGAACCTAATGAACCTGTAGTATACAATGTTAGCAGTACTCTGATATTTTAATCATGTTGCTGTGTACAGTTATTTGTATGGATTTGTTCTTTTTCAGGTTTTACACAGAAGTGTCATCACAGAGCAATTCAGCTCTGTACCTTATTTTGGCAGGCATCTAGCTCACCATTGTTGTGATAGTTCTGTGGAAGTAGTATGAATGTATAGGGTGGTATTTTAAATGCCATCTAGACATAAAGGATATTAAAATCCTGAGTAAATTCAATATATTGGTGTAGAATCTCATATTTTTGCTTTTTTTTTTTTAGTCTCAAAGTACTAATCTGAGACAGTTCTGAAATAATCTTTTTTGTCTGTATGTTGTAATTGTAATTATTTGGTAATCAATTTCACATTTTAATTTTTTTATTTCTCTTTATATTACTTATTTATCTCTCCAAAACAGAAGTCAAAGACCTGCTTTGCTTAAAATTTTAGATAGCTTTCCTACTACTTCTTTTAAATACCCCTTTTGCCTGTTACAGCATCCTCCCAGAAATCAGGATGTTCATTAATTTTTGACAAGTGTTTTTTTTATTTTGCCGTGAAATGTTAAGTTTCTTACTTGTTAATCATTGTACCATACATCATACTCTGTAAAAAACCAAAAATACACTCCTCAATGTCCACAAATGTATGCATTTGCATGTATTTGCACAATGTACATGCACTCACATGTCACTAAATCTTGAATAATTCAATTTCAGTATTCTTCTAGTATTTTGTTTCTTAAGATTCTCACATGCTCACAACAGGAACTAATCCTCTGTTTCTTCAAACTATGCGTTTATGGTTACAGCACTCGATAAGGAGTTTAAGGTCTGTTTCTAGGAACTTCTTAAAATGTCCCATGAGACTTTTTACAAGTTACTTAGGCTCTTTGCCTTAAGTTCCCCATCTATAAGCGATTGTAACACTTAAAGGTACGGGTTTGGATTCCCTTTACAAACATTGCCAGTGTATTACTGTGCTAATTTCTTAGGACATTGCGTTCTGTGAATGGAATGTATTATTTTTTGAGATACTGAAAAATTTGGGGGGGGTTGTTGGCTTTTTGGGGGGTAATTGGAGCAGTGGTGAGTAACTGAACAGAGAAATCCCGCATCTCTGGTTTCTAACCAATTTTTAAATATTTCAGGTAAGTTTTCATGCTTTGCGTGTATGTTGCTGAAACAATAGAGGCTATAATAGGAAAGCCTTCAATTGAACTGGTAGACTATGGAATTATGTCATGTGTCATCTTTTAATGTGTTTAATAGCAGCTTTCGATAGAATAATTTTTAAAAACTTGGCTAGAGCCCAAGGGTGCAGGCTGCATATATGAGCATCTCCAATTAGGTAGTAAGGTTAAAGAAAAATTGATGAGTAAGATATGTTAATGCAAGACTGAAGTAAAGAGTTTCATAAGAAATGCAGGAATACTAGAAACAGGTTAGTGTGGTGTTATAGATGTTTTGTTAGCATTTTTGGTTCAGTAGTCTCTTTCGTTTCCTTGGAGATCTACCGCAAGCCATCTTGTAGAACTCAAAAAATGAAAAAAAAGTTTGATAGAGAAGAAAGCAAATTGTATATTTATAATTAAAATAAAGGAACTTTGCCTAATTTTATATTTTTAAGATGCATTTTTTGTGAAAGTTAGTTTCAGAAGGCTCTGGCACTTCCCCTTTTGAATGAATATTCTTATACTGTAAGTAACCACAAATACTGCTTACTGACATGCATTTGGATTTTTGTTTGGGTTTTTTGTAGTCTGTCATTGTGCCTGTTCACAACAGCGAATGCTGGTTAGATGAATGCCTGAAGTCAGTTTGGGAACAAGATTTTAAAGAAACCATGGAGCTATCAGTTTTTAATGATGCCAGTAAGGTATGTTTCAGACCTTATTTAAAATACTGTCCAAGTAAATACAGTCTCTGATAGGAATTTTTGGTTTGGACTGTGTTTGGTTCACCATACAAGATAAAGTAGCTGCATCTATGTCATCATTTTTCTAGGACGGTTCAGCTGAAATAATTGAAAAATGGAAGATCAAGTTGGAAGATGCTGGTGTTCCAGTAATCATTGGTAGTAATGATTCATCTCAACCTCGAGGCGGTATGTAGCTTAATAGTGATTTTTTGAGAGTTAGGTTGTTACCGCAGGCATCTTCTGTTTTTTAGTTTGAAAAGTGTCTTTGTAGCCACTTGCATTGGAATGGAAAAAAACCCACATTACTTTCCAGAGCTCTCTGTTCAAAAACTCATTCCAATTTAGAATTTGGCCCTGGTGGTTTTGGCTTTGTAGAATTTGTTTATATGTCCAGGAAAGAAGAACTTGGCTTAACACTTGTGCTCTATTCTGCAGAAGAATTTTGTTTAACTGTAATATACACAATGTTGTTAATGCTTACAGTTTTACTGTAGCTTTCTGATAGCTGATTTATCTTCAGGAGATGGGTTCTCAGAAAAAAGAAATCCAAAATTTCTTACATAATGATTTAAAAAGTAAATGCATATCTTTTAGTATTGTAGAATGGACCCTGAAATAGAACAAAATACATTTTTGATATCCCTTTGATGATCAGATCAAAACAGAGGTTTCAGAAAAGTTTTGATGTGAACTAAAAACTCTCACTAAACTCCTAGGTATTTACACAAGGGGCTAAAACAATATGTTTAGTGAGCTACCAGATAGATTTATGGTGTGATTCCCTATTGATTTACATGCTAATACAAATTACATTTACCCACTGGAGGAGATAACAAACAAATCTATCAGTTTTTCTTTTGCTTGTTGTGTTTAGAGTTTTTTTAGCAGCCAAGCTTGCTGAAATGTAAAATAGAAATAAAAGTATATTGCCCTTTGAAGAAGCTGGTGTTGAATGACATTGAAGTTGGAAGATCATGTCTGTGTTCTGAAGGAGGACACGAGGACACAGCAAGCAGAATAGCGTGCTGACATTTTCTATGGGAGCTGTATAACTAATGTTTCTATTGTTCTGGATTTCGTGACAATGAGTAGACAGGTAGGAATTGATATAAAACTGGTTCCAAATTCGTGTCTTTCAAGTTATCTCACTTAAAAGACACACTTTGGAAACACTGTAACACAAAATCTGGTCAGTTTCGTTTTTTAACAAAATGTCCTGTTTGTTACTGGAAAGAAACCTAGACTTACTACAGTCTCCTCAAAATGGTTTTATTATGAAAAAGCTTAGTTCTGTTTCAGAAGGCTTAATTTTCATCCTTGTGTTGAAACATGTAAATAAATAGGAGTTTGTGCACTGAGTTAATCTGCAACTTGGTATAGGCTCCTGGCTTTATTTACTGTCATTTCTTTTGACTATAGATTTCTTTACAGCTGGTTTTTAAACAGTTGTCAGACCTAGCAATACTGAATTAACACAGCATAACTGTTACTATAAATATTTTTAGTACTTTAATATCTCTAGCACGAACTGTTGTTGTTTTGACAGTGCAACTTGTAATATTAGCATTATTGAGCTGGTGATGACAAAAGACAGACAAGGTTTGTGGAGGGAATTTTTCCTCTTTTGGGCAACTGATAAAGCTAGAGCTGAGCAATGTCAAGAATTGCTTGTATTCCTGGAAATTTATCTATCTTCTTCCCCCCCGCCCCAACTATTGGGTGATCAGTCTCCTTTCAAATCTTACTTCTCTTAGTAGTTGATGATCTAGAAGCCAAGTAGGTTGCGATTTCTCGGCAAAAAAGTTGAAGAATAATACCAGAGGTTTTTAATTATGGTACTTAGGAAAATTGGTTAGTAATGTTTTGTTAATACCATCTTGTTATATCATATTTTCCTTTTTTAAAACATTTTCTGTGTATAAAGTCGTGTTCCTAATAGACAGTTGTATTAATTGTATATAAACTAGTTTTTAGTTTGCAAGAACACACAGGTGCAATGTTTTGACAATAATTTATGTTAGAATTCTGAAGCCAGTTCACCTTTGCACTTTAGGAAACTGAAACTAAAACTAAGTTCGAGTTGTGAGCTACAAGGAGTATATTGTGCCATTAGAGATATGTCAGATTTTTTTTTTTTTTTTTTTTTAAAAACGTGTTTGTCAGTGTTGGGATAGCTGAAATCTGAACAAATCTTTAATAAATTGGGGGTGAGGGATGCAGCTGTGAGCATTGTTTTAAATAATAGTATGAAATGCATAGCTCTTAAAAAAAAACAAAAAAAAACCCCCAAAAAACCCCCAACAAAACAAAAAACAACCAAAAAAACCCCCAATCTTATTCATGTGGAAGTCACTCTCAGGTCACCATTAAAATGAGGACATCTTTTCTTCATGGTTGTTACATTTTAGGAGCAGGTTACTTGAAATCCGTAGTATTTGTTTGCTTTCAGTGATTTACTTTTATTATGTTAAGGACTAGTTACAACTGTAAGGAGTCTTTCCTTTAAAAGAAGATGCTTTAGTACAGAAACAATGTACTAGTCAGGCTTCACATCTTCAACTATTTACACAAGATTAGGATTTATTTCTGATTCTTTTCTAACATGTAAAAGAAAGGGGGGGAACCTAGAAAAAAAGAAAGGGTCACTTGCCTAAAAAAAGGAAACCTTTTTCTTTCCAAGAGTGAGGAATGTTAATATCTCACTGAGGCTTAAGTTTTTACGGCTGTAACCATGGCAACAGGCTCTTTTCACCAAGTAAGCAGGCCTTACAAAACTGAGAGACCTGGCACAAACATTTGATTTTGTTCAGTAGAGTAATATTAAAGAAAATTTTTTACTCATGCCAAACATAGGATTCATTGTGGTGAAACAATTTTTAATATCTAATTTCTTCTATGGGGAGTTATTCTTTCATTAATAATTTTTAAAATATGTGTATATTCTTCTTGCCCCTCTAAAAAAATAGCTAGTATATGAAAAGCTTCTGCCTTAATCTTAGAAATATTTTCCAACTTTTTCTCATAACAAATATTAAATATTCATTATTTAAAATGTTTTATTTGAAAACGAGATCTGAAATATATCAGAAAGTTCATAGAGTAATATAATTGTCGTCTTGTAGTTGCCTTTGAGCCTCCTTCACTTTTTTTCTACATCATTGATTCCTAGTACTTCCTTATTTTCTACTGAAGATTGTTGAAATATTGGGGTATACTAATGACAGCATTGAAATGTAAGTACAGGCTTTTTTTACAGCTGGTAATGATGTATAAGAGTATTATTTGATTGATGTTGGGCAAATTCAGTTCTATCCTGTTCTTTTACCTCTTGCTTTAGTAGGGACCTCCACAGTATTAGGGTTTTGCTTGTTTGGCATGTCCAGACCTGCTAACTTGCATTAGTTGTTTCCCACTGAAACTGTTCATGCCAGGATTCAGCTCTGCTGTTGTGGTAGCTATTGACTTTGCCAGCTGCTTTTTTACTGCCAATAGGAAGGAGAATGAGAGTAACTGTATATGTGAGATTAGATATTCATATGTGTGTAAAAAGTAATATGTAAATGTACTGCAAGATAATAAGTCCAAGAAATCCATGATGAAGAGAAGTTAAGGTGAGGATTAAAATACTCAAAATACACAAGAAAAGAACAACACAGTTGGAAGGAGGAGTCTTTATTAGTAGTGTTCTGTTGGTAGTTGACATAATGTTCCTTTGAGGCAGTAAGAAGTGAGGTCATAAGTCTTTTTCTGTACTTGGACAACTCAGCAAAATAGCCAAGGAGCATGTGCGTTAAAACTAAGTGAACCTTTGAACCCAGTTAAATTTGTTTCCTGAGCAAACTTAAACCTGTATCACATGAAAAGAGTAGAGAATTACAGAAGTCTGCTGTTTTCAAATGCAAAATCAGGAACTGTAGGGGTAATATTATTTAAAATTATCCTACTCCAGTTCATGGCGAGATTTTCTGGCTCTACGTTTCCAGTTTTCTCATTAAAGAATGAAAACCCCACAGTATTGCATATCTTCACATCATTTGGTTTGCATGTCAGGGCAATCTTTTGCTGGATTCCCTGACTTGGTTCCATAAATACTTTAAAGAAGCTTAAATGTTACATATATGACCAAGTAGAATTCATATAGCGGTTTTCAGAATAACACTGGATATAGTGTGGTCTTTTCTTATAATGCTGCCCAGGAGAAGAATTCAAAGACCAGAATGTTCTTAGGTAGACCTTGTCTACATACAAAAATTATCCCAGGTAAACACTCCTACCTTGCAGCTGTGTTTCAGTGGCAAGCAGAGTTCATCTTACTGCTGGTTGCTGCAGTCCCATCCTTATCCTTGGCTGTGTATTTGTGCTTCCCCCCTTTTTTTCTGGCTCTGCCATTTGTTTGACCCTCCTGTGCTGTCATCTGCTTCAGAAATTAAGCTGACAAAAAAGTTTTATTCTGGTTCAGCTTCCTGAAATGGCTTGGTAAAAGATTCAGCGAGTGTTAGGGGGTCAAAAACTAAAAGACCCTGGATACCAACGTTGTCATTTGACTGAACTCAAATTTCAGTGTGGTCTTCCATAGATGGTATAACATGTTATGATATAAATAAGCCAGGTTTGTGCTCCTTGTACATATATTCTTCTGCTTTGGCTCCCCTCTGCATTACACATGCCGTTACATAAATGATGCATTAAGTTTTTGTATTTGCATGCTTTATATTTAACAAGCATAATGGAACAGAACTTTTTTTTGAGTCCTTCTGAGGACCTGGCACCCTGATGGGAAGAACAAGTTGCCTAGCAATCTCTTGTTCTTTCTTTGCCTTTTTATGATTTGTTACTATTTGTTATGACTTAAGAGATTAATACGTATATACAGCCAAGGGCTGTCAGCATCTGCTCATTGCAGGGGGGTTGGTCTAGGTGACCTTTAAAGGTCCCTTCCAACCCAAACCATTCTGTGATGCTATGGTCTGAGGTACTGGATGTGAGACCTAGGTAGCTGGACTCTTCAAAATACATATTACATATTATGTCTTTGTGGAGGGCTAGCAAAAGTAGCTAATTCTACTTAGTGGTAGAATTCTAACACATACAACTGATAGCCACTCAGAGATGAAGACTGAAATAGGCATACTATTTAAATATTTACAAATTACCTGGTTTTAAATACAGAAAAATGGCGTACTTTACCTGATACCAATTTTCGTATTTCCTTTCAACTGTTCCTGACTGTAGTAAGACTTAAAAAAGTAGAAAGGTAAAAACTACCACATAATTTTATCTTTGTTTTCTCAACAGTTGGATTTGCCAAAAATCAAGCAGTAATTCAGAGCTCAGGAACTTATCTCTGCTTTCTGGATTCAGTAAGTTAATGCATTTTGTCTAACTTATTTTTGTCAATAAAATTCTTTTGTTTGTAATGTAGTTGTTGGTTTGCCATAAAGACAAGCTGTTTAAAGGTGTTTGGGTGTTAAACATGCTCATTATCATTTAGAGCTGTAAAGTTGTCTTCCAACCTGTAGAAAGCCTACAGTCTTACACCATTCTTTGATCCTATCGGATTTCACAAGCTATTGTGAGCAGGGTTGGGCCAGGTTGGTATTTAGGTGTTTTCAGGATTTTTCTTTTCCACATTCTTCAGAAAATTATATTGATGAGAAACTAAGAGCTAATCTACTGGCTTTTTGATTCAAAATAGGAGAGGTCTCACCTTCCATCTTGAATTTTTTTTCTGTCCTTTGTTGGACACCTTCTGTGAACCCATTCAGCTTACTAACCCACAGATAACTATCTGACTTTATGCAGCTTACTATGCAGTGAAGGGTTTCACAAATATGCATAGCTGATCTGAGGAATGGTGCCATGTGGCTAGGATCAGGCAAGAAGAGCAAGACCTTTAAGGCTCACTGATCTCATGTAATTTCACCCGAAGATTGATTCTTTCCTCTGAATTGGAACTGAACTGTGATTTAGTGTAGTACTAGGAGGAATTGGCTGCTGAAAGTGTAGGTTTTCAGGTAGGATTCAACTTAGTGTTATGATTGTCTGTGCTTATTAGAAAGTGTCATGAGAGCAGGGATGTAAACTCTACAGCCTTATAACCACACAGGTTTTAATTTGGGTAATCTTTCAGTTTGCAAACTCCATCTGTTGTATCAACTAGATAGAAGGATTTTTTCATTTGTTAAAATTCTGTGAATTAATTAGTGTACTGTTGCAAGACATGGTTAAATGCTGGTATATTTCTTCTGACCCAAGGCAATGCAGCAGAAATTTCTTGTCTTACCGTTTAAGAAATTAAGTTTGGCAGGTGGCTTTCCTGGCCTTTATTCTTGCTTTTATTAAGTTATTACTGTATTTAGCAACACAGTGTGCCTTTTTAAGTGAGTTTATTGGAATTTATTCTAGTTTCCCTTTAACAGTTTGTTGGGTTTGGTTTTTTGTTTGTTTGTTTTACAGAGTGTATTTCATGTAAATCTTTGTATATGAGTTTATGGAGGGTGAAGCTTTGAAATGCAGTATCTGATACATATGGGTATATACGGGTATTTCAGAAACAAAATTTTGAACATCCTTTGAATACACAGAACTCACAATCACATATACAAATCAATGGTGTTTGGAAAGGTCAATTTCTCATACAACAAAAAATAAGTATTTCATATCCAGTACTGAGTGTCAGTGTCTGTTTCATAAACAGATTATTTTGAGGAAGTATGAGCACAAAATCCGCTGCTCTGTTTTTGATCACCTGACTCACCAGATTTTAAAAGAACGTATGGACATCATAAATTATGCCATGAAGTAGTTGGAGTGATGCCGGTTTTGTTGAGATGAACGAACTTGGGATCCAGTTCTTTTTGCTTTACTTCAGGTAGACACAAACCCAAGTGCTAGGTTAATTTATATGAATGATTCCGTGGATTTAACTCTTCTATATTGTGAGTCAGAGAGGCTGTTTACATATCTAAAATGAAAAAATTAGATCTTACTTATGATTTGCAAAGTTCAGGTATTCTAGGCTTGGACAGATACCACATTGTATGGGGCATTCTAGGGAGTATGTAGGATGTGTTACATATGTACCTGTGTTGACTGAAGTTAGCTGAGTCCAGGTATGCAGGAGTGAGAAATTAACCTACTATTCTTGTGTCCCGTGGAGCTTCATGTCTTCTGTATAGAATAATTTACTGAGGTAAATTTTGGATTATTCTTTCTTTTCAATCCAGACAGATCTAGTTGTTTGTAAATCACTAGCAGTAAACTAGAAAATTAAATTCTTTAAATGAAATTAATTAATATTTTTAAAGAGATCTCTTCGAAATTCTTAGTTTGTTATTTACCTTATGGTGTTTATACAGTATGCATCGTCATGCTGCTGTGTTGCTTCTATTTGCTGTCTAGCTGTGAAGGATAAGAAAACATTGGGGGAACAAATTGCAACTATTAGGGAATGTAACAGGTGATGATTTTGGATTTCTGCAAGATTATCATTAGCATAAGTTTATATTCAATATAATTAAGACCTACACAAAGTGATTTGATTGAGAATTTTATCAATTATAGTACGGATAAGCTTGGAAGAAGCTACCAAGATTTTCTGTTCAACGCATTTCTATTCCTGCTATCGAGCTAGATGCTTCAAAGTAGAAGGCATTCTGAACTATCAGAAGTCTAATCTTGATACAAAAGAAATACTAAGTGATTGGCGTTACTTAAATGTATTTTCTACTGTCTCTCCTTCTGACTACCATTTTTTTCTGAAAACAGATTGGAGGAAATAAAATGAATGTGGAAACTGCTACAATTCTAAAAATTGCTCAATATTTTGGCCGTAGTTAGTAAATGTTGTGTGATAATAGCTGAAACACAGATGTTGCCAGCTGTTTAACAACTCCGCTGCTATACGCCACCTACCTTCATTTCAGTCACCAATCCAGTATCAAGCTCTCTAGGAAGGAATGTTGATATCAGCCTTTTGGAATGTGTTGCAGTAATGCCAGGGAATTGACCTTCAGAAGTGCAGTCATAATTTCAGGTTTGCTATAGGTGGATGTGGAGAGAAATGGGGCTGGGTCAGAAGTTCGTGTGCATTTCATATAGGTGGACAAATACCTCTTGGCTCCTTGTACGTTCATTTCACTTCTTTGAGTGAAATGAATGTATGAGCATATTTGGGAGCATCTTTGGAAGTACTGGCTCCAGAGAGACTGTTTTGCTTGCCATTCCAGCTGGAGTCAAGCTGCTTGTGTTATGTCTCTCAACACAGATTTGTGAGGACAACAAATTGGGAAGAAATGTGGAAAAAAAGGTTACAGAGCTCAGAACTGTCAGAATTTGATCAGCCTATTCTAGTATGAAGTGGCAGCTGTTTGACTAATAGCTATTATGGAGTTTTTTTGCTGTGGCTGTTGTTACAGATTTCACCTCTAAGCTACGGAGGGATTTTTCCCACCAGGAAAACAAGTAGAAGAATTGAAGATACTTAACAAATTTTTCATATTTAACATTTGTAGTCTCAGAAAATCTTGATAAAATGACAATAGAATTAATTAATTATGCAAATACATTTTACTGTTACCTTTACTCTTCTTCAAATTGTCTGCAGTTATGACTTTATCTACCAGTTGCATTTTATTGTAACCTTAGTTTGTCAGTTCTCTGGGGTGGTTACTATCTTTGTTATAATCATTTACCCAGTTGTAGCACAGCAGGACTCTTACACTAAAAATTCCTTTTTCTACTTTGAACTGCTATTTTCATTGACATTCACTTAAACATGCCTATACTTGTATAAACCTGTATTTCCTTAAAAAGGAACATGCTTTCATTTCATCCTAATAATCTGTGTAGTTTCCCATTATTTCAGGTTTAATCAATGTGTTGTTGGAGGGTTCCTGGTTGTTAAAAAAGAAATATAAAAATGTGTCCTTTTTTGACGTGCAGTATTTCAAACCCAGTCATATTCACTTGAGTCCTTGACATACTTGTTTCAGTCGTTTGAAAGGCTCTGTTGGCAATGTATCGCTATTTCTGAGATTCTTAGCCAGTTCAAAGATGTGACTCTAAACCATGTTGCCACAGTGTCACTGTGTGCTGGTTTTGGCTGGGGTAGAGTTAATTTTCTTCACAGTAGCTAGTATGGGGCTGTGTTTTGGATTTGTGCTGAAAACAGTCTTGATAACCCAGGGATGTTTTCGT
>NW_009222879.1:0-17183 GCF_000690835.1 Fulmarus glacialis | reverse complement strand
CACAGAGTCAAGGCCTTTTCTGCTCCTCACCCCACCCCACCAGCGAGGAGGCTGGGGGGGCACAAGGAGTTTGGAGGGGACACAGCCAGGACAGCTGACCCCAACTGACCAAAGGGGTATCCCATAACGTATGGTGTCATGGTCAGCATGTAAAGCTGGGGGAAGGAGAAGGAAGTGGGGGGACGTTTGGAGTGGTGGTGTTTTGTCTTCCCAAGTCACTGTTATGCGTGATGGAGCCCTGCTTTCTTGGAGGTGGCTGAACACCTGCCTGCCGAAGGGAAGGAGTGAATGAATTCCTTGTTTTGCTTTGCTTGTGCGCGCGGCTTTTGCTTTCCCTGTTAAACTGTCTTTATCTCAACCCACGAGTTTTCTCACTTTTACTCTTCGATTCTCCCCATCCCAGCGGGGGGGATTGAGCAAGCGGCTGTGTGGGGCTTAGCTGCCAGCTGGGGTTAAACCATGACACACTGCTTGCTAGTAGTGGAAAATGACATAGGGAAACAGTTAAGTTTTATTCACCAAAAGTGAGGGTGGACCACCGGAATTGGCATTCCCATGTTTGAATTGGCAGCTGTTGACCTGTGCCTTTCCATTTGTGAGATTTACTTGTACGATTTAAGTTGGGAATGTTAATTCTTAATTGCTGTGAAATTGCACGCTTTTCTTGAGTTTCAAGTTCAAAAACACTTCATTGAGGGGGTATTCATAAAGGTCTTGGAAGAAGGTGGTTGGACCTTAGCTATCCAGACTTGGTAGATGTTTCAGGAACTCCAGCCTTCAACCTAGCTTTCAGTTACAAACATAGCTGCTTGTTTTTACAGTCTCCGTAACTTGCTGGTTTTGGAAAGATGGATTTCTTGTTAGTTGCCATTATACATTACTCTACAGGCATTAATAAACTTTTGAAATATTCTTCCTTTCTTTCAAATTAACATCTGCATAGCTTAGGAAATGAAGGAGTGATCAGACTTCATGTATTTGGGTTTTGTTGTTGTTTTAACATACTATTCCTTGCAAATTTGATCCTAGGATTTAAAAACTGAAATAAGCTGTTATTCAAATAGCAGGTGAGGGGATGTAGTGATGAACTCCATTACCAGGAGCCTCTTCTGTGCAGAGGAGTTGTGCATGTTTCTGAATCACTAATGAGCGCCAAAAAATCAAACTACGAGTGCTTGAAGGCATTATTCCTTTTATTGTTCTGTAAAGAAGTGCATGTATTAAAAAAGATTAAATGCCTCTATCTGGAATGTGAAACGTTAATTTTCTGTTTCATAAATGAAGAAGCAAACCTTCAGAATTTGGTTGCCTTAACCTCTCCTTACATATACCTTCATCTGTTTATTAGTTAAAGTGGGTGTTTGGAATTGACAGTGAGGATTTTACTCTTGTCTGAGTTTACTTACTTTGCTGTTGAACACCGTGTGAGTTACTTGCTTCCCTTGCTACAAACACTCATGTACTCCCACTCAGGTGGGAGCTGCCTTGACAGCAAAAATTTCCTGATCAATTAATAGTGATGCTGAATTAAAAGATTCCATAAAAAGATTGTGATTAGTTTTATATTGATGGAAGGTGCTAGTCATTCAGGTGCATAAGAACACCAAGTATATCCTCCCAGGTAGACCTTTTTGTTGCCATGCTCAGGAAAAGAAAGGTGCTCAATAAAGTCAGCTTCTTAAACTTTGTTTTCTTTGATGTCCCCTTCTTTCTCCATTTAATTCAGAAGTAGAAAAAGAAAAGTAGTATTTTTTTCCTATGATCTTGCAAGTACTGACAGATCGTTAGGGTGTGTTCTGCCCAGGTGACTTATGTGTGGCCTTTAGAATGCATGATTCTAATGTGTTTGATAATGTGGGGCTTCTTTAAAAACCTGCCTTCTGGAAAATTGCCTAGGATCAGTGTATTTGCTTTGGTAGTGCTGTTGAGAGGCCAGTTTTCAGAGGTCCCAGGCCTTTTACTTCCCTGGTTCAAGGAGTTGAACCGAACAATAGCAAAGAAAGATTTTCACTATAGTCTGAGCAGGTGCAGGATAAATGAATGACCATTTGATGGATTGAAAGACTTTGGAGATGCCATACTGTTTCTCAGTGAGTCAAACATTCCTCCTGGTGTTGCTACAGGTTGTATTTTATGTGTAATAGCTGCAATGGAAAGAAGGTGCTATTATCGTGAGGGTGGAATGTGTCAGCTCGCTCTCTCTCTCTCTGAGCAGCCAAATACGAAGGAATTTACAAAAGCATGTGATGCTGAGTCTGTAATGTAAGCTTACAAAAGCACTTCAATACTGAGCTATAATTAGTGTGTTGTTTTATGTGAACTTGTCCTTGGTTTTAAAAAGTAGATGCGTATTGTACATTGAGTTGTATGTTTTGTTTGATTTTCTGAAGTGCAAAAAACCCCACTTGTAAGGGAAAAATCGTCAAGTTATCACTGTGGAGTTCAGTGTGGTCCAGACGGCCTGGTTAAAGAGGCCAGTGAATGCTTGTCATTTGATTTTACCCAAACTGATTTAAGAAATACATACTGAAACAACAACAGCTTTGAGTAATATTCTTAAGCTCAGACTATTGATTTAGTTTTCCTTTTCTTCAACTAAACATATGAGTAAAGTAAAACAAAACAATTAGCTCAGTATAAATTGTGTGTGTTTTTATAAAGAATGGTGCCTCTGGTTGGAAGGAAAACAACCCAGCTGATAGTTGTATAACTAGCTTTTCTGATTTGGCAGCATCTGTAAGTGGTGTGGAACTTGACAGGAGCAAGCCAGCTTTCTGCAGAAGGGATATATTTGATAGGAACACAAGCAGGCAGAATGCCTGTCGGACTGAAAGGTGATGGAGATCACAGCACCCCACTGGCAGAAACACATCTGGGCTTGTTTCGAAATCCCTGCTGGCTTTTCATGTGAAATAAAGTCCTTTTCATTCTCCCATCTTTCAGCAAATTGTTTTCCTACTCAGAATGGACACTGGAAAACAGGAAGCGTGTTTGTAATCAACAAAATTCCTATAAATTCTGGGTTATTTTGAATGCCTAAGCAGGTTTCTGTTATGTTGCTTTATTTTTTGCTGTTTACCTGTTTGTTTGGCCTTGTTTGCATTGTATGTATGTACATATTTAGATGACAGTAAACCCAGCTATTACCTGAGATTTTTCTTAATTTTTCTACAACATTTGGTGAGTGGGGTCACATGAAAACAGATTTACGTACGGATTCTTTTGTATTTAGCTATCCTATTGCAAGTATATGCTTAGTGAAGGCATGCATTTATCTAGCATTTATTTTAAATCTGTTCTTTTGTCAGTTCTTTCAGTGGGGGAAATCTCTCTTCATCCTGTCTGCCTTATATCTGCCAGGAGACAACCATTAGAGACTTCCATGTTAAGAGGGAAAATTGAATTTCAGTGGAAACTTATGTTAAACTTCTGTTTTTTAAAATTATATATTCTGTGTAATTCACGGCTAGCCTTGTTAATCTTCCCTACTTGCACCTAGGAGACAAACAAACTAAATATACTTCCCTTTTTGATATAGAAGCTACATTCAGATATGTACTCTTTTTTTTTTTTTTTTTTTCTGACATGACACCAGTGAAAAATAATTTGGAAAGTGTTTGTCTAATTACTGAGGTTTTTTTCTCAATTTTAAACCAAAAAAGATGACCAAACTCTGTTGACTGTAGAAACCAAAGCATAGCAACACAGTTGCTGAATTCAATATCATAAATACAACAGTTTTGATGAAAAATTTGTGATTACATAGTTTACAACTGGATAAAATATTTTAACATCTTAGTTGTCTAATGCTATAGTTGCTTTAAACTCCATAAACTCTTACCAGTACACTGTATGGTTGGGCATCTCACTCCTATCAATGGCCTATGAAGTTGAAAAATTTTTAAAGTGCTCTTATCTTTTTGGTTTTACTCATTAGAATTTAATTTGTTTTTTAAACATTGGTCTAGAATACAATCACATTACTTAAGATTATTTCTGTATAAATATATTCTGGTTTCCACTTTGTGGTTACCTGTCCAGTCGTCAATAGTAAAGAATCTGTAAAGTGTTGAATTTGGATTTTGCAGTTGCCTAGTCTGAGTCTAAAAGGCTAAATGACTGATGTGACTCAGTTTTGTCTGGGATGTGATTTATATTTTGTGCTGTTTTCCTCATTGCCTAATTGCTTTATTATTTTATTTGGGATTATGTCTTAAACTACTATGTTCTTTTTTTCTTTCGTTCTTCCTCTTTCCATGAACCTGGAGCATCACAGAACTATACAGCAGTGCATCATATGTGTCAAACTGTTAATTTAAAAACAAAACAAAACAAACTCACGCCCGCCCCCTCCCCTCCCCCCCTCCCAAAAAAAAAAACAAACCCAACAAACCCAAAGACAAAATTCTTTTTAAAAAAACTTTTTAAAAGATCATTCTGGATAAGAGTTCATAGAGTTTTCCAGCAGTAGGAACAAAAATGTACTGGAAAAAAAAAAAAAGCATTTTCAAGTTTTTGTGGTTATAATGCCCCCTCTTTAGCTGGATTTTACAGAATACTGATGATCTTGATGATAGCCTAAGACCCAAATCTGTAGACTTGTTAGTTTTGCCAATAGCATCAAAACGACATGATGTTTTGTTAGGGGGAACTAGACCTTTCCTGTCAAGTTGTCTGCTTAGAAAAACATAACATTGACCTGTTCGGTGAATAGGATATTTGAATTTGGTTTGAATACTTTCTACGCTGATTTAACCTTTTTAAATTAAGTAGATTATTTTTCATCTTTGTGAATGTATGAGTTCTGTTAAATTTATCTCTATTGTGCAGGATCATAAACAGTGGAATCTTTTACCACAAGAACGTATGTTGTATATTGTAAGAGATAATAGTAACATTGTTGTAAGCTTTGAAATTTCTTGCTTTTTGATAGATTTCTTATACTAGCTTTTGTGCTGATGAAATATGACACATTGGTAGATCTAGAGACTGAAGGCTTTTACTTATCAATGAAACAAGGTATAGCTGGATTACAAAGAACATTTCCTCATATTGCTAGAATGTCTCCAATCTCATGCTTTTAATCAAGGTTAGTTCCTTGTCCACACATACTGCCAGTACTGCCATTAGAGTTTGTTGTTAACGAGGTAGTGAATTTCTTTAGTAATGTAAAATGTGTGGGTGCCCATAAGATAGATGTTGACATCACAACCCGATTGTCATGTAGTAGTTTTGATCATTTCCAATTTGAACAGGATTGAGTTTAATCCACTAAAAGTGTAAAGTCTCTTAATATTTGTTCCATTTGTATGTCTGACTGCAAGCCAGTAAAATGATGTTAATTTAACAGCATATTCTAATGTGTGTCTGAGTACTGTACTGTGACCCTTTTTATGTTCAGTAACAGTGTGCTATTTATTCCAGGATGATGTGATGATGCCACAGCGGGTTAGACTGCAGCACGAAGCTGCCATTCAACACCCAAACAGTGTGAGTACTTTTTTCTTGTGTGTATTTGTGTGTTTTTCTTTTACAGAGTGCCGGATACATCTTTAAAAGGATATGAAAATTTCACAGTAGGGCTGGTGGAGGCAAAGCAATAACCAGTGTATTCTTTCCCTTTATTTTTAATCCTTGCACTGAATAGCAGCTTTGATTGAACTTCTTTTCTTCCGTTTATTTTCTCTGTTCAGTAAACCAATCTCATTATGACAGCAATACTCTTTTTCAAATAAGCATACAGGTTTCGCTTATGTATGTAAGCCAAAGGAGAATGCCTTTTTTATGTAGCCTTACTAAGTAATGTGAGAAGCTGCAAAGGATTGGCTACAGCTATGGTTTATCTGTTTTTAATATTTAAGAAATTGTAAACTGTGAGGAAGGTATGGATTGTTATGATTAATAAACTGGCCTAACATTAAATTGATGTTTCTCCCTATATCTGCCTGCAAAAGAAAACATTATTAGAATGTCATTCTTTATTCTTGTGAAATAAACTCTCAAAAACATTCTGTGAGATAGTTGTTTTATGATCTGTATGATTTTGATTTTAAATACATTTCTGTGATTATGGCCAGTATCCTTCAGAGAGAATTTGTGTATATGTTCTACTTACCTGAAGGTAACAAATTCAAATAATTTCTTATGGCAATTACTTTATTTGTCAATGTTATTGACATAGATACTCCTTTATAGAATTGAAAACTGAGTTTGTATTCCTATCAGCAATGTTCAGCAAAAATAGGCTTATTATTTTCACACCTCTGACATTTTCTCTTGTGCGATTTATTTCAATGTGCAAGAGGTTTCTGGGAAGGAAGGTCAATTGACTTGATCTGTCAAGAAGGTATTTCCTGCATGTCTTAGAACAAAATAGACAGTTTTAGGATTATCACTCTCTGGGAATTAAACACCTTTTGAACTTTTCCTCTGAAACACACTTGCTTCAAAGTAGAGATTATTGCGGTTATTTCAACTGAGGAATGTCTGCCAAACAACCTGCTGTTTAGAGTGGGATGCGTACGGGCTCATCACACCACCTGTATTAGGTCTCTTATGAAATCTGATAATCCTTACAATGTAATTTATGAAATTATAGTTTTAGTAGTACCTGAGTAGCAGTTAACCTAGTTCATATTATGAACATAATAAAATGATACATCGAAAGTTGTTTTTGTTCTGATATGAATCAGTTAATGTAATTCAGTAGTTAAATGTCAAAAAACCAGAGACGCAAGTTGATCCAATAAGCTTGTTTTATGGAAACCGGTGTAAAGAGCTATCATATTTCTTACTTATATGACTTCTGTATCTGTATATTAAGACTTTTTTTTAAATTAGACTAATTTCAACTAAACAGCTTTAGTTGTTTTGTTTCGTCTGTTTTGTTTCTATTCAGTTATACTTTAGTGCCTAACAACATTCAGTATGAACTATTAAATGACAATCAAATAAGTAATAATGAGTGCCTGAGTAGACTGAAGGATATGTCTTCATGAGATATTCCCAGCAACACAAACTTGTTCTTCCCATGCTCTAAACTAATCTAAACTTGTGGTCCTGTTTTAGTGTGGTACTACTGGCCTATTTGCAAAGCTTAACTGAGCTTTGCGCTTTACTAAATAAAACTAGCCAAGGTCAGTCTGATTTAGCATGGGAAATAAGGGTTTCCACCTTTCAGTTATCTGACATATTAGTACCTAAAATCTTCAGTTAGGAAAGTGTAAAAATTCTCAGAAATGAATGGAGAGAAAGGTATGAGACTTTAAACCTTAAGAAAAAAGGTAGATATGTATGTTTTCCACATGCGGCATAGACATACTACATCTGGGTAGAGCCTGTCTCATGCCATCACTTTCTCTCAACTTTCTACTGAATTGGAGGGTTTCCTTGCACCTTTTTGGGCAATGGCCTTGGTTTTCTTTTTTTTCCTTTTCTTTAAACTTCTGCTGGTTTTTATTTTCTATTATTTCTTGTCTTGTGGTGTTGCCTTTTAGGTGTAAGGATTTTCCTTCTTTGTTCTTGAATCCTAAGAACACAAGAATGAATCTGTGTTTGAATTGAATGGAACATGTTTTTCCGTTTTACAGGTAGAGAAAATGTTTGTAATGCCTATGTGAAGTATACCTTCCGGGTTAGTGTGGTATTTTACAGAACTTTAATTCAAAGGCCTGAAAGGAGAAATAGGAACATCTGTTCCTGATGAGCAAATAGATCAGTTTAGTCCAGAGCTCCCCAATAGTTCTCACACAACTTGAGTTACTTTGAGAAAAGAAAAGTTGTCCTTCTGGCCACAAATCTACTGACCAATGTCAGGGTGGACTGCTGTTCTTAAAAGAATGATCTCTCTACTGTCCTCAGAATAATCATGCCATTCAATTTTCTGGCCTTGGAAGATGGTTGGGGATGTTTGAATATAGTTCTGTTCTGTATTTGAAGTTCTGACCCTAGCTTCAGTCAGTATGATAAGCCAGAGTAGGTGGAGGGGAAAAAAAGCAGAAGCTTGAGAAATGCCTGTGAAGCAGTGAGCTTTTTTGGTTTGTTCCTGAAATTCTAATTTGCAGATTTGGACTTTCCACTGTTTTGCAACTGACCTGGATTTTTGACTTTATGTAGTCTCAATGTACTTCAGAAATTTTGTTCCTAATCCTAGCTTTGCCAGTTGTTACTGAGAGCCAGAATTGCCAGTGGGAGGCTAATATTGGAGGCTTCAGTCTACTGTCATTACTACTATAGATTTACAAGTAAGAAAAGTCTCCAACCTCCAACTTTCTCCACCAAGAGAAATCTCCCAGATCCTAACTAATCCCTGAGGTTCTTCCTTTTTCATGTTATTCTTAAACGTAGATTGCCTTACCCTGACTTGAAGCCTGGTTGCTAAACAGTGGATCAAAAGATATCAGATGCCTTTGGAATAACTCTCCAACCAGTTGTTCTTCAGAGAAACTGGTGTCTCTATTTCTGAAAAAGCAAGAGGCTTGGCCCCAGGTTCAGGTGCTGGAATATGACTGGGGTAACACTGCAGCAGCCCTTAGCTTTGTAGACTACTTAATCATGCTTTAAAGAGCAAGAGCAAATTCATCTCTCCTCTCTTAAGCTATTCTTATCTTGAAGACTTTTTAAAAAAATCTTGTAGGATGGAACTGTTCTGTCATCAGTAACATTTAGAGTGGAGGATTTTGGATCTCAAAAGACAAATTACTAATACATAATGATTTTATTAAATGCAGCTCTCTAGAACCACTGTCATCTTGTCCTCTGGTGAATATTTTACATTATATTCAAGTCCTGTTGACAGGGATTTTATAAATAGGATGCTCTTAGAAGACACAGAGTTTTTAAGGCTTTGCGTATTTATACTACAAATTCTTAAGCTCTGTTAGCTCAATATGAATACCAGCTTTTAGCAGTTTGAAAGCTTAGGGACATTGTACTGTCTATTGATAATATAATAGCTACCAACCTTTTGGCACTGATTGTCCAGTGCACATGTGCACTTATGTTACACTGCGTACAAGAAGTGTAACTTCAAATTGCTAATGCTCTAATCAGATAAGGAATGACTTTATTACTAGAGAATGAACGATTGTTACTAAAATTTCTTGCTTTAGTTTTTGTTTATCCCTAGAAGCAGCATCTCTCCTATTTCTCCAGAGTAAGCCAGGTGTTATTTATTTACCAACCACAAATCATGTATGCTTTGTTGGCAGCTAATAAGTGAGAAGATTCAAGATCACATTTCCCTTAATTCTGAAAAAATCAGGCCTTCCTATCTTTCTTTAGTTATACTTGAGTTCTTCTGGAGGAGATCCAACTTTGTGTACATACTAGTGTTCTATTGAACAAGGCTTCTGAGTGTGGAGTAGCCCAGGAAATGTGCAGTTTCAACATTATTTCCCAAACCACACACACAAAGCAGTCTTTCACACTTATGTCCCACATTTATTCTGTTATTTTATTTGAGCAAAGTAGTACCCTTTAAGAAGTCCTAAAGCTTTTTATTTCAAGAACAGATGAGATTGTTAGCAGTATCTGCTCCCAGATTAATATTTACTTTGTTGCAGGATATTTGCATCAGGACCTGCTATGGGCATGCCAAGATGAAATCACTGGATGTGATTTGAGTATACTCTTGGAGAGTTCAAGTAGCGTTAGAGAGCTTCTCTGGAAAGTGCTTCGTTCCTGAGATGCATGGGTACCTGGCAACACTTTGCCAAGCCACTGTGCCATTGTGGAGGCTTTCAAGAATGGTGCAGCACTTGAAATACTCTTCCGGTTTTTCTTTTTCCTAAGGATTCCAGATATTGGAAGCAGAAAAGAAGGGTGCTAATACGGCATGTACTACTGTTCTCTCTCAAAACCCTCTACCTTCTCCTCTGTCTTAGAGCCATACTGAATGGTTTTGGACACCATTTTATCTGCTGGGCACAGTGTTACTTTATTCTTCCTCTCACCATTGTTTAATTTCAGTATTTGTGTGCCCCCACAATATGATTGTGCACATGAACAGCATGTGGCTTCCAATTTTTATCTCTCTTTCTTTCTGCAGAATTGCTTAGAAAATAGCTAAAGCTCTTCCTCACTGCCTCCTATGTCTTCCCAACAGCTGGAATCAAAATGTGGGCAAAGGAAATAAAGAATGTTATTCCCTTTTGTTTTCACTGGCTGAATAAGAGGAGAACCTGTACCAGTGTGAGAATGAACACCTTTCTTCTTGTTGTAAAATTACTAGCCTCTTTCTCAAACATGTAGGATATCTAGGCATGTGAGAGAACATTGAGTATAACCATTTACATTTCTTCAATGAGAAATTCTCACTGTTCTGCATCTCTAAAGCAAATTTTTGGCATATTCTGTAGCTTGCATTTAGATCAAGAACTGCAATGCCTAAGGCCATTTTAACCTATTGCATTATCTGAATGTGTTAACCAACTGACTAAATTCTGCATATCTTTGATGGTTAATGTGACTGTAAGATAGTTGGTTGGATTGAGTGAACTTGAACAATGCATGGCACTAGTAGTTCACAGACCTGTTCATCTGCCTCTGGGAAAGCTGTAAACAAATATTGTGCAACCAGCAAATGAATTGGAGAAATGAACAAATGAATGATATAGCTGAGCTTGATCCTTTCTTTAAGGCACAGCTCTAGGCCAAGATGTTTTATGTCCCTCCCCCACCCCCACTGAAGCTCACAAACTTAGAAATGAAGTCTTTTTTTTTTTTTTTTTCCTTTTCTTTTGGTCTGGACACATACATTTCTTGATTTTTGAAAATTATAGTCTAATAGATAAGTTTTTTGTATTGTTACTGTACCCTGTGCCATTCTACTTGCCTAGACCTGTTACATGTTTCTATTACATCTTAGAAAGACTGTTTTTTTTCCCCCCTCCTTCATTTTCCTTACCGATTGCTTATTGAGCGCTAGTTTGAACCATTTCGCTTTCTCTTTTTTGTGAATAAAATGATCAGATTCCATTGATTCTTGATTATATCAGTCCTTTTAGCTTCCATCTTACTCATTTAAATCAATGTCTGAGATTGCAAGTAAAGGTTTTCTTAGTAGCAACAGAAAGAGTATACAATAAAATGAGCAGATCCTCTCTTACAGGTATAACTAAAATTAATAGTTTTAGTTGCACATGGAGTAGATGTTAATGTGGAAAAGAGCTTTTAAGGTCAGCATTCTGAGTGTTTATATGCCTGTCATGATAATGAGATCCGATTCTTTTTCAAATTACCTAAAGAACGATAATGTTTCAACTATTTTTATATTGGCAAGAGACAGGGGTATTATATGAGTTAATCCGTGACAGCAGTATTGTGAGAATGGCTTAACAAATATTGAGCTTTGTTTTGTTCTGAGTGCAAAAAGATTAATAGACATTCTTACATCATCTGTCAGTGAGTTCCATATTTTAGATCTGGCTCTTGTGCTTGGAGGGAGGGAGGTAATTCTAGGTAGTCTGGACCAGTTTCCATGCACTGTCTTGCATATCGGAGCAGTTCTTCAAGTCAGAGTGTGCTCTGATTGTTTTGTATACAAAAAGAGCACTACATGTAAACAGCGTGTCCTAAGTGATTTGTTTTGTTGAGTAGTTAAGACATTGTGTACTCAACTAGTGGCAAAAACATCCAGAGAGCTGTTTCCATCTCATCTCAGGTGTGCAACTACACATGTAGAAACTCTTGTGACACAATTCCAGTGCAGCATCACTCACTAGAAATTGGCTTGTACAACAGAAACTTTTCAGTGTAGCCTTTTAGTGATCAGCTGTGCCATATCACATTGAAGTGGTGAGGGGTTTTTGTTCCTGCTTATTATCACAAGTCTGGAATAAAGGCAGAAGATTGTTTTATCTGTCTTGTCCCAGGCCAGGCTGCTTCATGATGAAAGGGAGCATGGGATAAAAAATAAAAATGGGAAGAAAAATAAAGAGGGAGGCCACCTTGTACATTGGCGGTCAACAGTAGCAGTTTGAGAATATTGGCAGTCCTCAGTGTGTAGCGATTTTACATTCCACATACCAATAGAGTTTGATTACCTCTGAAAGATCTTAAAGCCTTTTGTTTGCTGTATCTTCTTATTAGTCTTAATGTTAGAGTAGTCCTGAAAATAACAGATTACTTTTCAGACTATGTGCTGTGCTTCCTCTGTGTACTTTCTCTTGGGAGTCAGAATTGTTATTATGCAGTCTGTTAATTACATTGGACTTAGACATGTTTGTAGGCTAGGAAAGCAAAATTGAGATAATGCATGTCTCCTATATCTATGTCTTGTTCTTAAAATAGTCTTTTGTTACGTAGTAGTAATTGGAATTCAGAAGCTCTAAAATTTGTATGGATTTTCATATAATTGCACCTGGTACTTTTTTTTTTAAACTGGAAACCATGCAAAGGAACAGTTCACTAGAACAGCAAAACCTCTAATACAGTTACAAGTCTTTAGTAAACTCCTTAAGAAGTGACCTGAAGCCTTAAATATGTTCATGAACTATTTAGCATATTTGGATCACAGTATGATGTTACACAGTGAAGAAATATGTGCTATATTAAGAGTATATCTTCATGGGGGGTTTAGCAGACCAGAAGCTTGCTTCAGCTGAAAACTCTAGCTGTGATTAGAGCAGTGCTGAACCCTAGCTAATAAGCCCTGTGTTACAACAGTATTAGCAGGGCTTGTATCTGCTCTCACAGCAGCTTTTCAGCTTCTGGTCAGCCTTGGAACATGGGCAAACTGAGGTTATATCTGTCTAGAAAAGACTTACACTCAGGAGCTTTAGATCAGGTCTTGTTTAATTGAAGTAGTGCGATGCAATGGACAAGGACTTCATTTAGCAGGGAGAAGATGCAAATTTGCCTCCAGAGCGGCTTTGCCATTCCTCATCTGCTGTTTTAAGGAAGTGGTCAACAACATTGTTCTGTAGTCTGAGCCTCTATTCCTGAGGGATTTTATTCCCTTTTCTCTACTTAAATTAGACAGTGTTTTAGTCTAGACTGCAAAAATAGGCAAGTAGTATCTTTTATGTAATTTTGCAGGTGTGAAAAGTTAATAAGCATATGTGAAGCTTTGCTAAACTGTCATTAAACATAACTCCATAATGTTGAAATACTACCTCTCTGTTCAGTGTGATAGAAAAGTCCTTCCGTTTAAATTCCGTCCTTCCTGTGTGCAACAAGTTAATGGTTGTTGGTGATTTTCTCTCATTCTGTGTCTTCTACTGAAGTCCAGGTTTTACCAATCTCCTGTTCGTAGTTTTGTCTTGTAGTTGTTGCATATAGCTTAGCAGATTTTTCTTTGATAAATGCTTTTATTTTGGACATAAACTTGATTAAAATCTTCATCGTGTAGAACTTAAGTAATCTTTGTTTCTCCTTAGTTAATTTGCATCAGCTCTCCTTCTTGTCTCCCTTACTCAGCATGTTTGAGACAATTAGTGTGTTGCCCAGGCACGTCCTAGCAAGCAATGCCTGTAGAGTTTAGCTTTAATATAAGCATTAATTCATATAACGACTATTAAAGAGAAATGAACTGGATACTGGCATGTCTTGAAGGATAGATGAATAAATCAAATTTGTTTGCTTAACCCTGTTAGTAGGAATTTGCTCCACTAAATGGGCTAAGTAGATCTAAGGAGGCTCTGGTCCATCTTTGGTGTGGACAGAGGGGAAAATGAAATTTATATTCCGGAAGTGATTACCTACAATTGTTGATTGTCTAAAATGAGTTTGTTTTTGATGCAGGAGAAAAAAGTGTCTAGAGAAATGTTTTTATGAACTAATCTAATCTATTCTGGTCATTAGAACTTTAATACTTTATACTTGGTTCCCGTATACTGCGCACCATAAACAAACTACAAGTCTTTAACGTTTTTCTCCAGCCTATGGAAATTATAACTCTAAATTAAGGCTATCCAGTACTGATACTTACAAAAATATATATATTTATGACTTCAGGAAACTGTCATTAGAGGTTTTTAAAAGTTACTTACACTATTTCAATAATCTTCTTTTGGTATGGAGGGTAGAAGACTAGAGCAGTAGTTGTGTGAAGGTTTTGTTCTGAAGTGGTGACAGTGGAGTATGTTTAAGAGGAGAAAATATGAATCCTTTTCTTTTTCTGCACTGAAGAATATGAAAATTCTTTCTTTGACAATGAGAGTATTATTCTTATGGTGGTTTTCATTAATTGGGCCTTTCCATGTATATCACCCAGATCTGCTGGAATTCAGCTGTGTCTTTGCTTTTTATTAGGCAGCTTCCTTAAAGATTCTTTTTACTTTGGTATTTCTGAAAAACCGCAGTGCATTTTCAAAGTCACAATGTCAGTTTAAGTCTGTTCTACATTTAATCAAATATCCCAAATGAGAAACATCCCAACTTACACCACTTTGTAATTAAATTTGTGTTTAATATGGCCTCCACATGCCAATAACCCCATCAAACGATTGTGATTACTAGAGTTTGATATTCATGAACGTCTGATTGTGATGTAGACTTTCAGCATATTTCATTTTTAAAACTATGTCTGAAGCGTAAAACGTTTGAAAAATCAAGATCCCCTCTTCCTCATGTTTAGATATTTTGCTGTGGTGATAACTATTATTAATCCAATCATACTTTGTGGAGCTACAGACACAAGAGAAATCGGTTTTAAAACAGAAATTGTGCAAACATATTGACTGTTCATAAGCTTTATGTAAAAGACTGGTTGTGTAAGCATCTTGACAGGATCCAAAGAGTTTACTTAATTTGCATCAAATTCAGATTGCATGTGCACTAGCCTTAATGTAGAGGTTGAGCCCTTAGATCTCGTTTATCCCAGGATGGCAGATTTTGAATGAGGGCTTCTGAGGCCTGGTGCTTTTTCCTACCTAAGCTAGTTAGCGGCTTACTCATTTATCTTCAAAAAGGACTTCTGAAACTCATTTAATTTGCTGTAGTATCTACAGGTTTGCTGTAGTATCTCTTCAGTTACTTGAAGTTTTTCCAGAAATGTCATGTTTGTCTTTCATGATTTCATATGCATGACAACATCCTTTTTAAACATACGTGTGGTGTGATGCTCAGCTGTACTCATTCTGATTACACCAGCTTGATTTCTTATTTTTCATATCAATTCACTGCAGAAAATTCAGACTTCCTTGTTTTTTGATTACTCTTTTTTTAAATGCTGAAAATAAACATGTAACATCCTATTGTGGACTTTGGATTTGAATGAGTGCCAAGTAGAACATTTAACAGGTGTTCTTAAAAATGGATTTCTACAAGATAAGAACATCTGCTGAAATGGATATTCATCTGACCTAAAGGATTCTCTGGGGAGTCAGTACTATCAACATATTTTATAATTTTTAAAACATGCTTTAAATACACTAGGGTGTGTTTTGTATCTTTACACCTAGTGCAAATTACCTCACAGGTGTCATGTGTTTTGAAGAACACTGTTTCCTCTATTGGAAGCGAAGGAGAGCGAAAATAGAATCCACCACCTTCCCTGAGTATGTAATTTTGGAAAGATTTTAACCATGTAAAAATATTCCTTCCGTGTATTTTTCCTTTTTGATTACACTGAATGATGGTCACAAGATCCTTCTTAAAGCCACTAGTATCTTCAATCATTTCGTTATTCTGCTGCATTAAAAAATAAAAGGCCATGGGCCTGTAGAAAAACACAATACAATTTAAATAAAATCTTTTAGTATTTTTAACAACATAAGTTTTAAGTCTTGTTTTTAGTAAGGTTAGAATCCAAAATGTTGATTGTTAATATAAATATCTAGTCTATTTAGCTGTTTCTGTGCCATATAAGTTTCTTATTGATTAAAGCAGATGTTTTAGTTATTGGGATGACCATGTACTTGTCTGGGAACTCAATGTAGAATGTACTCAGTAGACAGCTATATTTTGTAAATCTCTCTTCGTCTTTCAGGTAACATAGCTTTTTGGACTAACCACCTTGTCATTTTGTCACATTATCAAAAAATGAATATTCTTGAGTTTTAAAGAAACTTTGTGAATTCTTGTAGCTAGTGTTACTTTTAATGAAATACATGGTAGCATAAGGGAAATTTGGTTAAATGGCAGCTAAATCAGGCCTAAACAAGAATTATTATCATTATTATTATTATTGACATAATTTTATTTCCTTAATGGTTAGCATTTTATACCCAGGTTCTTCTAAAGCACCTATCACAATTTGAAGGAAGACCATCCAATAATATCCCTGTATCTCTCTCTCTATATATATCTATATCTATCTATCTCACAGTATATTTTTACAAAATATGGATTTAGCTATATAGAGCTTTAATTACTTGCTCTAAGAATAGTAAGAAGCAGAAATGGAAACAGAGCTGATAAATTTCTTCAAGATGGTCTTACTTCCCTGGTCCAGTATTCTGCAATTGAAATAGATTTTAACATATAATTCCAAATATTGTTTAACTTTTCCTTGATAAGGTGAAGGAACAAATTAATAATGTAAGTGTTATCACCTGTTCACATTTAGTTAAAATGAGTGAAATGAGCTTATTACCATTGGCTGAAAATTTTATCCAATACTTAGATATTTTAATGGTTAAATCTTAGTTTTACAATCGTGCTAGTTAACGTCATAAAGTTCTAGCTATTCTGAGTAAATTACAGATGAAGACTTGTGGAAGATTGTGTTAATCATGTTTCCTGTGAGAAATGGGTGATCTGACGAGATAATGCTGAGTCACAGCTGTGCAATTAAAAATTATGCTACAAGCACTATTTCATAAGTCTACTTGAAAAGACATCCTGGACTGTCTCAATCAGTTGCTCTTTTTGTGGTAGATTTCTACTTGACACTTCCACTAAAACATACTAGGGACGCTGCTGATCCATACTTGTAACAGTGTTAGAGGTACTGCACCAATACCTAAAGCTTTGCTGATCTTTTAGACAAATATATATATAAAAAAATATATGTATTTGTAAAAGGGGGTGTATGTATCCAGGAAGAAAATTAAAACTTTTATAGAAGTTTTTACAACCAAATAGTATTTAAAATATTACATGAATGAAAACCAAAGAAATCAATACAGAAGAAGGACAGAGAGAAAAATTTTCACTCTCCTGTCAAGTTTTCTTCTGAATTTCAGGATATGTTTGCAGTGTCACATCAATTGGGGGTGGGTGGGTGGGTGTGAAAATTA